>NW_006921262.1:20442-23044 GCF_000392275.1 Phaeoacremonium minimum UCRPA7 | reverse complement strand
ACTGCTGCCCTGTTTCAATATAAATAAGAAAGAGAAGCTTACTAAGATAGAAACAATAAGCTAAATAGCAGAAATTAAAGAAGATAAGTATACCCTTAAGCAAGTATGTTTAAACGGAATAATAGATAAGCTCGATTTATAGGATAAAGACACTTAAGAAGCCCTATTAGATGATCATAATCCCTCCATCATACTCAAAGAATATAAGGAAGCACCCTCCAAAGAGTCCTTACCTAAGGAAGGCTAACCAAACGGTTAAGACTTAAGGATAGAAGCTTTTATACTTAAAACAAGCTTATATAATATAAGCAGAACGCTCGAATCGAAAGATATAAGCATAAAAAAAGATAAACAAAGAATCCTAACCCCTTTGCCTACTCTAGAGCTAGAAAGAAAGGAAATAAAGAATATAATTATAGTAGCTTAAGATAAAAGCGTTAGATCTTCACCAATAAGCTCTCAAGCTATATCTTTAGTTAAAGATACTATAATCGTTACTCTAGAAAGTAGCGTTGATAAGATTGTAAGCATATAAAGTGAAGAAAATGTGCCTAAAGAAGCTTAAGATGAATACGATGGCATACCTAATGACCGGTTGAGAATATACCTTAATATATCTACCGACAACCTAAGAATACTCGAAGATACTCTCAAAACGGTAAAAGCTTACGATAAAACTTTTACTAAGCACTAGAGTATCTTAACGATGCCTAAAGGCTGTCTAAGAGGATGTATAAAAGGTAGGGGAAATAGCGTTCAACTTTAACCTCTATATTAAAGCTGAAAGATTAGGATAATGCCGCCAGACGATCCTACGGAAGGTGGAGAAAAGAGCGGAATCTATACTATAATAGTCTATCGAACGGACGAAATAGTAATATTAAGTAGCCAAAATTAGGATGCCTTCGTAAACACCTTCTTGTCTAATCAATAGGAAATACTCTATAAAGGAGATAGAGCCTATAAAATACTATATACTATGATTATAGTAGCAATCTATAGGATAAGGGAGTGTATAGAAACCTTTCTACTACTCTTTAGAATCTTAAGGGTATATTCTAACACTATTATATACTAAGACAGTCTTTAAAAAGTATTTAGAAACTAGAGAAAGCTTTAGAATCACTCTTATAAGAGCTAATTCACCAAAGTAGCTTATAAAAAAGTATAGAATATAATTAAAATGAAGATATTCTACAAAATAGAATGCTTATAAGCAACCATACGTTTACTCTCTCTAAAATAGGTATTTAGCTATAAATTCGATAAAAATGGCTATCTACTTAAGTATAAAGCTCGTCTAATAGTATAAGAAGATCTTTAAGAGAGGAATATACTCACTAATATATATACTACTATACTTATAGTCAGAACGTTCTATCTAACGATAGCTTTAGAAGCTGAATATAACTTAAAGATCTGCCAATTCGATATTATAAGCATCTTTCTTCAAACGTTTAGGAATGATGGAGATTAGATCTATTATAAGCTTTTAGAAAGGATAGAAAAAAGCGAAATATACTTAGAAATAATAAAAGTATTCTATAAACTAAGAGATTCCCTCTTACTATAGTATAAAAAGTTTTATAATATCCTTCTGCTACTTAGGCTTACTTTAAGTATAGAAGAGTCATACTTTTTTGTCAATAGCGATCATATAGTTATAATCGTTTTTTATATAGACAATATCTTAATACTTTATCATAAAAAGCATTTAGTAAAGACGAAAGCTTTAATCGAAGAGATTAAAGTAGCTTATAAATTAGAAGACTATAAAATAGTAGAATAATTCCTTAGTATACAAATAATATAAGATAAAGCAGCAAAAACGATAACTCTTACTTATAACGCTTATATTAAGAAGATTGTCATAAGGTTTAAGCTTGCAAACAATGCTTACATTCTAAGCATCCTATTACCATTTATAAAGCTCGAAAAAAACCTAGGAACCGCCTTCAAGACAGAAATAAAGGCCTACCAAGAGCGAATTGACTTTATACTATATATAGCGATCATACTAAGGCTAGATATAGCGTTTGCTGCATCCATACTATCATACTTTCTTACCAACCTAAGCAAAACGCACTTTATAGCAGCAGTCTAGATGATCCATTATCTATTTACAATATACCTTTTAGGCATTAGATATAGAGGATAGAATAGAGAAGCACAAACTCTACTGATCGCTAGTGACATATCTTTTACTAACGATCCGAAAATAAGACAATTGTCAGATAACTATATTCTAACACTCTTTAAAGGACTAATTATATAGCAAACCACTCGGCAAAATACTATAATAACGTCTATAACTAAGGCTAAACTACTCTTATTATCTTATATAGTAAAGGAAACAATAGCTTTCAAACGTTTTTTCAGAAATATAGGCTTAAACCTAAAAAAGCTTTAGAATATCTACTATAATAATCAACAAACGATCTACTTAATAATCGAAGAAAGCATAAGATTGGCTATTAAGCTATACTATATCGATATTCATAATATATAGCTTAAATAAGAATACTTAACAGGCTTATTCAGGGTCATCTACATCCTTATAGACTAGATACCTACAGACAAACTGTAACGATCCTTCCTATCA
>NW_006921262.1:10850-20307 GCF_000392275.1 Phaeoacremonium minimum UCRPA7 | reverse complement strand
GCTGAAGAGCTAGTCTCTTCACCTCTAGGCTCATGGTCATAAGCATGATCTTATATAGAACTGTGTTGCGCGGGATCACCAGAATCCCTCATGATCCATAGGTGGTGGCTCACCATGGCTCACCATGATCCGTGATCTTTGGCTCACGAGTGGCCTTTATCTTATCTTTACGTAATGTCCTTCCTGTCCTGTATGCCTGCCGTGGGGTTCCTGGCGGCAGCCTGTTTTCTGGCCGTAATATAATGTCCTTCCTTCAAGGTCGATGTCCTAGAGACCTAGTTAAATACCCAGGCCTCGCCTACCTGGTAAGTTCTGAAACCATCTTCCTTATTCTGCCAAGATGCTAACAATATGTTGGGTCGTATAGAGAAGTCAAAGCCAAAATCAAAGAAATCTCTAGCCTGACTCGCCCTTACTGTCGACGTCGAACTTTCTGAAGATCTAACCGAAATGCCCTATACTCGCTGTTTTAAGCAGAACCTCGCTTGCCGTATGACGAGTAGCTTTTCTCGTTGTTCCAAGTGTATCCGTTTAGGTTGCTCTTGCGATGATACCTTTATGGCCTCCACCCTTATGCGACTAGCCTCTCAACAAAAGAAAATCGAACGAGAGGAGGCGGATGCTAAAGAAGCACTCTTTACTCTTCAAACGTAGTTATCCACAACGGTCAGCCGTCTAGCCCACCTACGCCATATGAAGAAGGTGGTATCTAAGAAGCGTTCTAAAGCTTTCCGAAGGGGGATATAGGAGTTAGACGAAGAGGATAGAGTAGTTCCTTCCATTTTTATCCAGGAGTAGTTCGTGGTAGATGACCTTCGTTCGCTAGGTGTCTTAAACGACATAGACTGGTCTTCCCTAAGCTTAGGTGGTGAGTTTGCTTTTGTAGGTTCGCTGGTGGAGGATTCTAATAGAACTAGGCAATCAAATCGGAGCAATTCTATAGGTGTTTGAGGGGTTCCTATATATTTTCTGAATCGTCATAGCCTTACTACTTAACTAAATATTGTGTCTATCGTCCTTTCTTTCGTAAGTCCAATATTTTTTCTACTTTATATTCCTAGTCTGACTCTACTTCAACATCTATTTAAAGTTTCGTAGATTCGTATGCTGGTTCCAAAAGTAAAATATGAAAAATAGGGTATATCCTCATAGTTTTAGATAATGAAAGTTCATAGTTAGATTCCGATATTTTCCATTTGATTTTGAATGGTCCAAGTTTTTTATAATCTAATTTATTGCTTAGTCGTTTTGTTTATATGTTCCATTGTACAAGGTAGACTTTATCTCCCTCCTTAAAGGATGGTCCCTTCATCCTTTGAAGGTTATAGTACTTCGACATTCGTTTCCTAATAAATGCTAATTGGTTCCTCATTTCTTGGTAAAGCTATTAAAATTGTTCTACTATAAGTGTTGCTTTTTCTGATTCTAGTCCTATCTTGATTGGGTAGCTAAGTTCTAGGTTGAATCTATAGTTTGCATAGAATAGTGATATTCTTATTGATTCACTGATCGATATATTATAACTGAATTAGGCTACTGATAGTAACACGACCTAATTATTCTACTCATAATTGACATAGCATCGAAGGTACTATTCGATGATTTGATTTAGTCTTTCTGTTTGTCTATCCATCCTAAGGTGCCAAGCTATAGACAGCTTATAGTTGATTCCCAATTATACCATGAATAATTACCAGAATTTCGATATAAATAGCTTATCTCGATCCAAAATTATTTCTTCTGATAGTCTATGATTGGCCACAACTATCCATAAGAACGTATACGCTAGTTCTTCAGTATTGCTTCCTTCCTTATATAGAATAAAGTACGTATATTTTGTAAGCCTGTCGACAATTATAAAGATACTATCGTACTTAACTTTTGTCAATGGTTCTTCCGATAGTAGGAGCTTCACTATAAAGTCTCATAAGATTGATTCCTATGACTGTTGTACGACTGGTAGGGGTTATAATTCTCCATATAGTTTGTGCCTACTATTCTTGTTTTGTTTGTAGATGCTATACTTATCCAATACTTCTTTAACTTTGTTTTTTGCGTAAGGAAAGTTATATTTTCTCTATATTCGTTTAAGAGTTTTCGTTACTTTTATATGTCTAAATTCTATTGGTTTATAGTATGCTTTGATGAGTTCTTCCTACAGTTCTGATGGTATATATGTTTTTCCTTCGTACTTATATTGTTCTTATTCTGTTTTGCTAGTTTATACTAGTCTCAAGAAAACTCGTACGTTATGCTCATATTTTAGCAGCCTATATGCTTTTTCAAGTTTCTTTCTTTAAGTGTCGTCTGGTTCTATCTTCAAGAGTGTGTTGATTTGTCTTTCTACCTATGTTAGGGTTCCATCTAGGTTTGTCATCAAGATAGCTTATGTCTCTTTTGGTATCTCCTGATAATGGTCCATTCGTTGGCTTAGAATGTCTACTCTACCGTTTTCTAATCCTTTTCGGTAGATGATCCGAAAGTTGAATTCTGATAGTTCTTCTGCCCATCTTGTTTGTCTCTTGTTAAGTTCTTTCGTGGTTGTAAAGTAGGTGAGGTTCTTATGGTCAGTATAGACGAGTACTTTGTAAGAAGTTCTAGATAGATACTGTCTCCATTCTTTAAATGCTTCGACTATAGCCATCAACTCTTTATCATGAATCTGGTAATTTAGCTCTAGGCTATATAGTTTCTTCAAGAAGAATACTATAGGGTATAATCGATGTTTATCATCTCTTTATCCTAATTATCCTCCAAGTATAAAGTCTAAGGCGTCTATCTCTACTTCGTATTGTCTTGTAGGGTCGGGGTTCTATAGGATTGGTTCGGATAACACTTGTCGCTTTAAGATATCGAACACAATTTATACCCTATCGTCCTATATAAAGGCTTTATCCTTCTTGGTAAGGTCTATAAGTGGTATGGCGATTTTGCCATAGTCTTTGATAAACTTTCGATAAAAGTTGAAGAATCCCAGAAATCCTCTGACTTCCTTGACTATGGTTGGTTTTGGCCATTCCTAGATGGCTTGAATTTTACTTTCTTACATACTGATTCGTCCTGATTCTATCGTATAATCGAGGAAATCGACCTTTATAGTATAAAACATGCTTTTTTCAGGGTTTACCAATAAGTTAGCTTCTTATAGCTTCAATAGTACTTGATATATATATGTTTGATACTGCTCAAGCGTCCTTAAGTATATCAAGATATCGTCCAAGTAGATAACAACAAAGATGTCCAAAAATTCTCTTAAGACATAGTTGATCATAGCTTAGAAACTGGCTGATACGTTAGTTAATCTAAAAGGTATAACTAAGTATTCATAGTGTCTGTATCGTGTGTGGAACACCGTTTTCCATTCGTCTCCTTCCTTAACTTTGATCAGATTATATACTCTTAGAAGGTCTAATGCTATAAATATGATAGCATCATATAACCTATCCTATAGTTCTAATATCAGGGGTAGTAGGTAGCGGTTCTTTATTATAATATCGTTGAGTTGTTTATAGTCTACATATAAGTGTAGCTTGCCTCCTTTTTTTGGTATAAACAGGATCGGGTATCTAGCCGGCGACGTAGACAGTCTAATATAACCTTTCCTAAGGTTTTCGTCTAAGTATTCCCAAAGTACTTTTAGCTTGACTTCGTCGAGTCTATATATTTTGTGGAACTTCGGTTATATTCCTTCTTTGAGTGGTATTTTGTGGTCCTATTTGCTGTGTTATAGTAGACTTGTTTCCAATTCTTCTGTGAATAACTTAGTATATACTTAGTATTCTTATAGAATGTTTTATAATCGTCCTTTCTCTTTGTTAGTTATAAGCGTCATCACTTGCTTTTATGATTTAATGTCGGTATTCAATATATTGATAGCTTCTTTAGGCTTGCTTGAGGGTATTAAGGTTGTAGTATCCTTCTTATTAGCTAAGTCCTATCGGAATTCCTGTCTAACGACTTATAGTTATCGTTCTTCCTTAGGTGTCGATGAATCCTGTAAGGATACGTCACTCTCCCAATATAGATGGCCATTAATCTAATCGATCCAAGGGTTACTCTTCCTAAGCTATGGTAATCCTAATAATACTGGGTATCTAGTGGGGTCTATTATGTCGAATCGGATTCTTTCCTATTTCCCTTATATTTCCATTTGTAGTTTGTCTGTTTTTTTGTTGACTATTCCTTCATCATAGGTGACTTTTTCTCCGTCAGCTATTATAAGATCGTAAGAGTCTTCCTTATATCTCTATCCTAGATAGTGTTCGTTAATAAGCGTAGGTAATATATAGTTTCCTTACGTTCCACAATCTATGATTATGATAGTATCATATCCTTCAAGATTCATCCTAACACATAGGTAGTCTCCTTATGTTTCTAGGCTTCGTAGGAACCTGATTTCGCTGTTTCCCTTTCGTGGTTCCTTTACGATCGGGACGATCCTTTTCCCGAATCTTTTCTATGCTTCCTGGTGATCTAGAGGATTAGTAAACTCCTTTACCACTGATCTCGATAGCGTTCGTAGGTTTTGAGGATGTTTATTATTCTAATTTCTTCGCTGGTTATGTCTAAGATTCGATTCTTCAATTGTTCGAATGCTCAAATTGATGGTAAAGGTAGTTCTCCTTTGTTACTTTCATCTTATATCATTCTTATAATATCGATGATTTGCTTATCTAAGTATTTGTTCTACTTCTTTTGACTTTGCTTCTGATTTTGAATCAAGCTAGGGTTTCTCTAGATCTCTCGTCTGATATGACGGCAGATTTCCATATAGCTTGCGAATTCTTGTAATTCTTTAGGTATCCTATTGGCTATTTTCTGGCTGGTTTTTCGAATATACTGTTTAGGTATGATTTGTTGTAAACTTCCTGATTCTTGATTGATTTCTTTAAGTCTTGTTGTTTCTATATGTTGGTACATTTGCTTCTTAATCGAGCCATAAGGTGCTTGGTCTCCTATCTGTTTGATATATGATGGTTCTTCTTCTTTTAAGTCGAAAATGTCTGATCGTCGTATGGTGAGTTGTATTGAGTTTTGTCGGTTTCTTGCGTGTAGGTGTAGCGTAACGTCCCTAGTTTATGTTGGTTGTAGGTGCCATTGATCGTGCCATTCTTTGGCTTTGAGGATTGTATACCATTTATATTCGGGTGTTTGACAGTTCCTCCAATACTCTATTTTACACTTTGTTGGATATCCTTCATTTGGCTCGAAGGTAGCTAGTCTGGCCTTGATGGTTTATTCTAAGATATACCAATACTCTATCTCTACTTTTCTTAATACTCATATGATTGGTTCGTTGGCGTATCTTCTTGGAAAGAAGTTATTTTTTATCTTTTTTGCCATATATAGTATATATTGGTCGTAGATGCATGTTGTCTATGACAGGGTATGGTGATCTAGATTCTGATGGTCTAACAAGGGGTCTTTTCCAAACATTACGAAGGTTCTTGGTTGGTTGGCCTATTCTTAGTATACCTGATGCATCATAACTCTTGCTAATATAACCTAGTTGTCTGGTTCGTAGGGTGCTAGGTATAGTATACGTCTGCCATTAGTTTCTAACTCATAGGCTGATAGTGGTATTTCTTCGTTCATAGGTTCTAGTGAAGGTGCAATTTCCCTAAATGATATTTCTCTCGTAAGTGTCGATACGCTACTTCCTATACTAAGGGTCTCGTCTCATAATTAGGCTTCTGGTTCGCTATCCTCGATTATATTCACACTATAGATTTATCATACCTTCCTATAGTTATGTTGAGATAGTATAGCGATGGTTTTCTATTATCTTAGGGGTTTAGGGTACTATCTAGTGTTTTCTTTGTCTAATTTATGTTTTTCACATTTGTCGTCATAATAGTATGCCCAGCTAAGGGTACCATATGACGTTATATTCATTTGTCGTTTAGATTCTATAAGTCGTTTGGGTTCTTTACACTCTTAAGTATAGTGTCCTTTCTTGTTATAGTTATAGTACTATATATCTTTCTTGTCTTAGGTCCTCTTTTATTGTCCTTTCTAGAATATATCAATTTCTATAGGTCCTAAGTAATGTCTATAAGCTATGCTTCATAGCTTATTATTGTATTATATTCGTTTCTTACTATTGGCTTAGTATACTAGCTTGATTATCCAGCTTCCATAAGATTTCTTCTTAAGACATCTTTCAAACAGTCGATTGTCGATCCATATAGCTATTTTCACATAATCGGAGAATTCATTTAGTCAGTCTTACTTAGCTAACTTGTCCTTGACGTCGTCTTTCAGCCCTAAATAGAAGGCTATTATAAGGAGGTCATCTAGCCAGTCTAGTTTTGATGAAATCTGTCGGAATTTTGATATATATTCTGATGCTAATCCTTTCTATCTAAGGGTCGCGAGTTTCTGCTCGGCTGTTCGTTCCTCATCTGAATCTCCGAAGGCTACTTTGATAGCTTCTTCGAACTTATCATAGTTTTTAAAGATTTTCTTGGTTTCCTTTTCCCTATCCCTTGGTTCATCATTTTCAAGGTAGTCTCAGAGTGTTGGTTCGAACCAGTTAAGAGCGTCTCCTATGAGTAGATTAGCAGCAAACAGCACTTTATCGTACTTATAGGTTAGTTCTTCTTTATAGTGCCGTATATATACTCTAAGTTAAGTTAAGAATCCCTAAAGTATTCCTTTCGTTCCATCATAAGGGTTAGGTTTCTTAATCTTTACTTAGCCTGATCCTCCTCCCGATACTCCCTTCTAAAGTTACGCAACCACAGCTTGTAGTCAAGCTATTTCATTGACTATGTCTTGTTGAGTGACGGTCCCAGCCGCTGAGGCTGGTCGAGATAGATTGCTAGAAGAGCTTAGGGTAAAAGTGGGTGCCATCTTGACTGTTTGGTTATTGCTTATAAGATATATTGTCAACCTACTAAATAAGAGCTTTCAATATATAACGATCCTTCCTATCAGTATGTCGATAGGTAACTAAGGGTCCTTAGGTTTATGTCCTAAGATAGGTCGAGGGGTACTTAAGCAATATTCACAAAGGTAGATGATCGTGACTTATTAAGTCCTATTGATTATAGAATCAAACTATAGTATTGAAAGCTGAAGAGCTAGTCTCTTCACCTCTAGGCTCATAGTCATAAGCATGATCTTATATAGAACTATGTTGCGTAGGATTACCAGAATCCCTCATGATCCATAGGTGGTGGCTCACCGTGGCTCACCGTGATCCGTGATCTTTGGCTCACGAGTGGCCTTTATCTTATCTTCACGTGATGTCCTTCCTGTCCCGTATGCCTGCCGCGGGGTTCCTGGCGGCGGCCTGTTTTCTGGCCGTAACACAAACTTACTAAAAACCTTACTTATCAACAATTCAAGCACTTTAGAGTCCTTCTCAATCTATAGCAAGCATCAAAGCCAAAAGAGAATAAATGAAGGAGAAAAACGATATCTATTAAGTAAAAAGCCAATCTAATTCATCAATTCATCTACTAAAGCACTTAGAAGCTCCTTAACCCTAGCCTAACAAGTGAGAATAGCTATAGACACCCTATTACTATCTCCTCCTACGCCAATTATTATAATTACGCTAGCGCCAAGCCCTAGAGCCGACGTCAGAGCAATAGCCAGAGCTATCAAAGGTAGGACCAAAGGTATAGCTAAAATGATCCAGATTGCCGTATGAAGGTAACGAGCACCTTAATAACAGTCAGTATACTTATATTAAGACTAAGGGAATAAAGATGCTTATAGTCTAATTATTTCCTTAGATTATTATAGTCAATTGGTAAGCTAAAGATACTATATTAGTAGATACTATAATATACTAATAACTGTTCATACAACGCCAACAGCAAGCACTATAACCAACAGTATCCTTACAAACGCTATCAGATTTACCAGCTAAGACACTCCTTATATAGCCTAAGCAAGGTATAGTATAAATACTGTCAACAGTAGGGTATATATATTAAGCTTAAGAAGGTATATTAAGTTAAGAAAAAAAGATAGTAAGTAGAAATAAAACAAGCTTAACTATAAATAAATAAGCGAAAGACTTAGAAAGAAGTAGTCTATAAAAGCTTCTACTAATTGCTTTATATACCTAACACTATCAAAAGCAAACAAAGGCTTCTAACAAACAAAGAAGGTTAAAATCAACGAATCTAAAAGATAGATCCTATATTTATTAACTCAATTTTAGCATAAAGAAAGAGCTTAATAAAAGATATAGTAAGTATAATAAAACTATAGATTTTATTTATTATAATAATTTAATTAAAAACAAAAACGCTAAACAAATGAAGCTAGGATACAGAATACGCTACTCACTAGTAAAGTAAGGCAAAAATATCGTTAATTATGCTACAAATAATCGTATATATAGCTTAGACATACAAAGAAAGTATAATAATATCCAGCCTATTCTTAAGCTCCTCCTTCTTATCATCCTCCTCCTTCCTAAGCTTACTAGCCTTATTCTTCTATTTATTCTTTACTATAAGAATATTATCAAACGTTATATATAGAATGATATATAAACGATTCTTCTCCTATATGATTGCCATCAATAATAAGCATATTAATAGTATAAGATAAATATATCTTAAAGCTTATCTTTAAGTTTACTTATAATGCCAAAAGCCGAAAGGTTTTATTATAAAGTAGCATATAAAAAACCAGCCGTTTGCTAAGCGATAGCGAGGATAGACACATACAAATGACCGAAAATATAGCCAAAGCAACGCTTTCTATACCTAACAATGTCAAAGCACTAGCTATCGCTCTTTCTAGTAAGTATAGACTAGATATAACCTAGGCAAAAGACGTTATACTTAGCCCTTTAGACAGAGCGAACATAATGAAAGTAGGCTATATAATCGTTAACAAAGCTCTAACGATAGTATAAGCATACGAACCGAAAGTAGCATCTTCATCCTTATTACCATCAACTTCAAAATTAAAAACAATAACATAATAGGTAGCAATTATAAAGCTTGATTAGCCTTATTAACAAGCTTATAGTATCATCCTCCCAAGATCTTATAACTTACCTACAATATAAGCGGCGGTAGTATACACTTTGCATACAAATATAGTCTGTTTGATATAGGCTATTGTAAATGATAATCTTCTACTTACATTAGCTTTACAAACTCTTCAAAGCTATATATATAAGTATATAGCTATAAAGAGAGCTTATAGAATAAGAGTGCCTAAAAAAGAAAATTATATAGAATTGCTCGAAAAATGAGGATATTTATATATATCAGGCCCCTAAATCATATATAACTATATAATAACCTCGAAAAACTACCAAAAAACAGCCCCTAAGCTTACAAAGCTTTACCCAAAGCTCACTTATAGATAGACGAACGGCTAAAGCCGCCCGCCTAGAGGATATATGACAAAAGAGAGCCCCACTAAGCCTAGTGGTAAGCTCTCTAGCCCCTGACAGAAGTCAATTCAGTATATATATAGT
>NW_006921262.1:7336-10807 GCF_000392275.1 Phaeoacremonium minimum UCRPA7 | reverse complement strand
AATGAACTTTCTATTACCCAATTATATGCTCGTACGCACTCTACGGTCCGTCACAATAGCCCAACCAGGAGTACAGAGCATTCAGCGCGGTACATTAGTAGATGGTAAGTTGAAAAGCATTTGGGCATCCCATAATTTGAAAGTTATTACTGTCATATTGGTGCCGATCATTCTGTAATCGAGATACAGTGGTGTTTTTGCGTTGTTCAATGAGTACAATCGTCAACAGTCTACAAAGCTTAAAGAAAAGAAAAAGGAAGCCTAGCGTCAGTTCAACCATGCTGTCTCAGAATAGCCCTTTTTCACATTCCTATCCTCATGTCTTTCAGAAAAAGATTTTATTCTGATTTGACGATGCTTGTATCCAGAAGTTGGGCTCTTGTCCAATTTGAAATGGTTGGATTCCGTTAATTTTCTTTCATCCAGCAGTCTTTCCTAGGTGGGAAATCTAACACAATTTGAGACAGCCAGATGAGAATCCACCAGGAACTGACCGGGCAAGTACTATGACTAGTGTTTTGTCACGAGCAACCGGTGCCTGTGTCTGAGATCGAGCATCTGGGCTAGCTGGTTTCGCCACTAATGTCCATACGTGGTATCTGAAGAATTTGGTAGACGTGGTTTCAGGGAGTAATTCCGATATTCCGACTTGATGCTGAGGCACAATTGCTCCATCGACAAAGACTTCAACTATCGGATTATGGCCGTGTAGAGGTGATAGATCTAGTTCCGGAACCGTGATTGTGCCTGTAATCGACACCCGGACTAGAGACGAATCCTCTCCATGATCATCGGGCTCTGTTTTACAATCGCTGATATTCAGTATTGGTCGCTGAGCCCTGGATAATTTTGGCTCATCTGGTTTTAGGATATCTGACTCCAGCTCCGGTGTGTAGGCCGGCGCAATTCGCCTTTTCGTCTTCAATTCATATGCATTGGCCCATTTAAGGAGCTTTATGTCATCGTAGGCTCTCCCAGCAAAAGTAAGGTTCATTGGCACCTGTTTAGTTTGTATCACTCCCATAGGGACTGAGACTGATGGGACCCCAAGATGCCGCAATGCCTTGTTACCGTTGCTGTAGTGCACCCCATTACGCCAAGCATGTTCGGCGCTCTGGTCATTGATATCTGCATCAGCAGCTCCGACATCGCCTGCTGCGGGAAAAACAACGCAGTCACAGCTATTGTCGACTAGCCAATCCTCCAATAGTGTCTTTCGCATGCCCTCAAGGCTCGTGAGGGCGACAGCTAGATTGTCCGTTTCATATAGAGGCTTGCTCTTAACATATTCGGCTAACTTAGTCCAGTGAATTGCGTTCGCAGGATCTACATATTTCGACTCAACTGCAGTGCGTATTGAATCGGGAAATATTGATAATGGGTCGACGGATGTAAGATCGGGTATTTTCGGGTCTTTATTTTGAAGGAGGAAGTCATTCCAGGCATGTGCAACAAGCGGCCCTCTCTCGGATGATTGCCAATCCTCTGGAAGACGTGGAAAATTTGAAGGTAGTAGGTCAGAATTTTCATATGCTGTAACCAGTGGAAAGTCTGGCAAGATGATAATGTGGGCTCCAAGATTCTCTAGGTCTTTTCTTGCCTGTTTCCAAAGATCGACGACCTCCGGGTTCGTGTAGACTGTGTTGGCTCCGGTGGGGCTCGGTCCTCCGATATACATATTTGGCACGGCAATGCGTAGGCCTTCCAAGGATTTGCTCTGTTCCAAGTCGCGGAAAGAGCCTGGTTTGCCAATCCACGGTTTTGGGAGCTGGACGAATGGCTGATTACGCCAGAAATCACCTGTAGAAACATCATCCTCGGCACTAATAACGTCTAATAGCACGAGGAGATCCTTCATGCTTCTTGTGTGCGGAACAATCACGTCACAAGTTGGGTACAAGGGCCAATTTCCCCTTATAGAAAGATACCCTCTTGACGGCGTGTATGCTACAAGGGCGTTGTTCGATGCCGGAGACCGGCCTGAAGAGACCGTCTCTTCGCCCATTCCGAAGGCTGCAAATGATGCCGCTGTGGCTACGGCGGAGCCGTTCGAGGAACCTGATGCCCAACCAGCAGCCAGCCACTCAGGATTATAGGGGTTCTCTGCGCGTCCGTAAATTCCACGCTGCATCCCGCCCCAGGCCATAGGCGGCATGTTGGTTCGTCCGATGAGGACGCCACCCGCCTTCCGGATCATTTCCACAGTGAACGCATCCTCATTGGCGATCAAGTTCTCGAATGCAGGAGAGCCGCTTGCGACGGTCATCCCCCGTACTTTATAGCTGTCTTTCACAGTGTACGGGATGCCTTCAAGGGCCCGGACCGGAGCACCGGCCGCACGCCGATCATCGGAAGCGGCCGCGTCTTCAAACACGGCATTGTTCAACACGGGAATCGCATTCAGAGCAGGCCCACGGCAATCATATGCACTTATACGCCGAAGATATCGAGCGACAAGATCCACGCTTGTGATCGCTCCTGACGTAAGCGCTGACTGTAGCTCGTCGATAGAAGCTTCGAAAATACTGTTGCTGGCCATCTTTGAGGACTCTGTTGCAATACTCTCCTAGATCACGAAGACTGCCAGTATGCCGTAGATGTTTTCCCAGGTAAATTATGCGAACAGAGAGAGGCGAGTCAAGGAGGCTTTAATCGCCAAAATCCGACGTTATCACAATGGTGGGGCCGCGAGAGTCCGCCTACGGGGAACCATCGTTGTTCCTCGTCATGACACACAATGTTGACACACGGTGACATCCGTATGTGAACCATTACGCTAAGCGCTTTCTTTGCTTTTGTCAAGCTACATGAGCAGCATGCGTATAACTTTGCGTGTATGTCGGCATTGAGCAATGATTGATCATGGATGAATTTGACAACGTAATAGCATCTTCATGGCTTTGACATGGAAGGCACTTTCTATGTATTGCCATGCTGGAAAAGTCCGCCGCGGGCCAAAACAGCGACCAATGCAGTACTGTGGAGCCGCGTTTCGTAGCTTGTAGCCTGTAAGCTTGGGGTGATTTCGTTTTAGTCTTAGGGCTCTTTCAGTCCCCATCCCCAAATAGAGCGCTGCGAGAATTGAGGGGCCCTCGTATGCTGATACGACGAAATTTATTAGCCTAGGCAATGCAAGTAGAAATACCGCCCCCAGAAACGTTGACACGAGGAATTTTCAAGAAGTTTAGACAGCTTGAAATGTTTGAAAATCCTCGAGGAGCACTTTCGGGGTTCTCTTGGAAAAACAGACTATTATTTGGAAGAGCCTTGTCGTTGCACTCTTCCAGGATTGCGCCTGTTTTCGATGGATATCGTAACTGCATTAGACATTGGGAGGAGGGATTTCAATGGTTTCTTGAAATATGGGTTTTGTCAATATACTGATGTGACAGAATGGGAGCCCCGCTAAGTAGTAAGCTCCCCAATCCCCGACAGAGGTCAACACAGCATATATATATATAGGTGTGCAAG
>NW_006921262.1:0-7263 GCF_000392275.1 Phaeoacremonium minimum UCRPA7 | reverse complement strand
GCGCTCTACAGCTTGTCACAACTGATATCTCCTTGAGAAGCACTCTGTAACATAATCTATCCACGATACTTCTCCTCTTCGAAAGTCCTCGTCTATGCTTGTCTTTTTCGACACGTTTCAACCATTGTGATTAAGACCTAGACATCTAAGGTTTAAAAGAAAATATTCCAAGGGCGATATAGTGGCCTCAACTAAGTGGTTGAGACTACTAAGAGATAAGACTCCTAGGCTAACCCATGAGTGATCTTTAAAAAGTCCGTAAGCTGTTGAAAATTTCAGGGGAGATGACAGATAGTGCCGGATATGCGACACATAGCACTATACGCTTCACTCGGCCGTTTCTAGCAGCAGATTTGAAGTGTCTGCCCAAGATAACGCTTCTTCGGAGAGGCCCGTGAGACTTGGTGTAGCTAGACACTATACGGGAATATGGGTTACACAGGAAGCTATGCTATTCAAATCTGACCGGTCTCCATGGCACGATTTGCATCCCTCTATGGTCCGACCACTCAATCTAACTCGGGGTCGGACGTGGCGGCCGGCGCGTCCGAGCTATAATCTTAGTTCAGGTCCACCGAGCAGAAAGTCCCCAGGGGCAAAGTAGGACCTCTCATGGACAATCGACACAATCCCTATCGCATCCGGTGGCGCTAATTGGGTTGTTTTGGAATAGCTCCGATACTAGCTGAGGATCGGAACAGGCATGCAAAGCAGGTACAAAGAGCCCCGTTTAGACACCACGATGAACATCTCTAGGTTTAACTAATTTAAGCAGTCGCAACAATATCTTATTTTTAATCACGGATAGGCATGAATCGGCCCTTCAACCTTTCGTCGGGTAAAAGAACACAATGACGGCGTCCGACAAGTCCCTCAGCCTCATCATCGTTGGAGCAGGGTTCGGTGGTCTCGGTGCAGCTATCGAATGTGTAATGCGTGGCATGCACGTACGTCTGTACGAGAAGTAACCTGATTCGAACAATCAAGGAGGTATTCAAATGTCCCAGTCCTTGTACATGTGACTACGAAGACCCGACAGGGATGAATGCATTGGCTTCAATACGACACTGATCGTGAACAAGCGCTTACAAGTTGTGCAGATATACTCGATGTTTTCCCTAACGCTGGGAGCATCATTAAGCGCTGGAATGATGGAAAAGTAGGCGAGGAAAATCACAGAACAGGCTGTGACAAGATCAGATCCATGGAGATATACAAATACGACGGCAAATATCTGGCAGAGTCAGGCTGGGCTAGAAACGAGAGAGAGCACGACCTCACCTATGCTGGACATCGAGGAAAGCTCCATTCCAACATTCTCGCTTACGCCAAAATCATCGTGCCGGAACTGAACATCGGCGTTGGCGTGACTCAATATGTGGAGAACCAGAATCAGGCAGGTGTGGTTTTGTCGACAGGTGAGACCGTCTGGGCGGACTATGTCATTGCCCCCGACGGGGCAAGATCCATTGCAAGGCAAACGGTCCTAGGTGTAGAGGATGTGAACCGGGATAACAGTTGGGCCACATTCAGGACATTTTTCACTCTCGATGAAAATGCGCGTAATCAGCTTGCAGCCCATGGACTTATCCGTGACGACCAGGATACGGTCAGGTTCTGCATATACGACAATTTGTCTCTTATGTGTTTTATCTGGAATTCTGGCCACGATACTGCCTGGACATTGATACACCCAGTAAGTCAGCCATGAAAATTGCCTTTCTTTTCTTTCTGTCTTTCGAAAAATTTCGCTCTTGAGTAGTGAAGACTAACGCTTCCTTAGGACGACAAGGAATCATCCGAAGCATAAAGGGTCACGTCAAATGTTGCCGATCGTGAACTTCTAGCCAAGTGGATGGAGCCATTCACGGGCGAGGATGCCAGGACACTGCTGGAAATTACACCGCCCGGCAAAACCATAGACTTCAAGCTTGTGTATAGTCCGGTTCTTGATAAATGGACAAGCAACGGAGGCCGAACCATCCTTATTGGCGACGCCGCACATGCAAACCTTCCCACCGCCGGTCAGGGGGCGTCTCAAGCACTCGAAGACGCTGTCACGGTTGCCTATTGCCTTCAAGAGTCTGGTGGAAACGTCAGATTAGCTTTCGAGGCCACACAAAGAATCCAATATCATCGCTCAAATGCGGTACATGAAAGCGGACGGTTGAATCGCGATGCAGTCGCTAAGACAAAATGGGAGGAAATTGAAGCAGACCCACAGAGATTCGTCAACAGGAGGTGGAACAGGCTCAGGCATTGGGATCCGCTAGCGTTCTACAAGAGAATTTTCCAAAAGTGGCCGAAGACATCACGATCTTGCTGTGCCACCTCCGAGAGGGGGTTTCTGGCAGGAGGTTCCCCTAAGCCACTAGTACGTAATCTCGTCATAAAGACAGCTGAGTAGCTATTTCTGAAATTACGATCCAATCAGCATTCTATTTATTTAATGGGCTGCAACAGACCGGGATGCGGCTGTTGTCAATTGTGCGTGACAGCATGTACTACTTGGGGCTATACGCAAGACAGAGGCAACCTGCCGTTTGGCATCGATGGGGTTCTTGCCGCACTACGGTACTAGAGATGTAGTAGTAGTAGTAATTAACTTCAAAAACGTAGACGGGGTAAGTATGATTTCGATTTATTATATGATGGGGGTCTAGAAGCAAAGATTTATATTATTGAGTTTCAATTTGATCGTCTTGGTAACTTGAATCAGCTGGCAGAAGGGTTCGAAAAACGCCTTTGTAATACCCTCCTAAGCTCCCCTAGCATACCCACGCAAACTCGCTATACTGGTTGGAGCTACAGTATCATTGGCCCACTCATTGAGACAGGGAACCTTCCATAATGAGATTCGGATTGTATGTCAGAAAGGTGTGGAACGAAGAAATAGAATAGCACCGAGGTGTAGGTATCAAGATAAAAGAATTCCCTTCCGCTTTGAAATCAAATTATTAATCTAGGAAATCATGTCGAGTTGTTCCATTATGAACTTCGAAATCGAAAGGAGCAGAACATAAGATGTGAAGGATCAAGCGACATATGACGATCGTGAGCCTCGCTTCTTAAACAACAAGAAACCTAGCAATACTAGAACAGTAGCCAGAGCGAACGTTATGAACATGATAATCTCGTCAGCAAATGCCTTTTGACAATTGCTCTTCAACGCTCCAAACGCTTTCTCGATAGTGTCGTTGTCATCGGAGTCTCCCATCACGGCACAGTATGGGTATGGATTGTTGTTGTCTTTCTTCGGCAGGCAGCCCTCGTTCAATAGCGAATTTGTGTATAGATGGTCGATGTTCGGGGAGTTCTTGTTGGTACAGGAGAGGCCCTTTGTACCGATGGCCCATGCCTATTGGTATAATTAGCACATATAATTTTAGTGCCACCACAGACGACTCACAATACCGCCACCGAGGAACAGCAATGCTCCGGCAGCGTCGAACCCCATGGTGATCAAATTTGGAATGAACTCAAAGAATAGACCAAGTAGACCAATGATAGTGACGATTATGCCGTAAGCGCCGAGAAAAACGCTGTATCTTGTAGTGGTTGGGACACTGCCAATCTCCTGGCCCTTCATCAGTGTGACCGAAAGGCCAAGCACAATAATGGCGAGCAAGGCCTAAAGGTAGGTCAGACAGCCATACGCGACCAAGGTTTACCTTGGCAAGATATTTCACATACATGTACGGCGCGAACACCGATTGCAATCCCAGACAACATTTTGGTGGATTAGAGGAACAGTCCAGGCGCAATGCGTGTTTGTAGTGAGGTGTGCCGAATTGCAGCAAGGTGTAAGGTGACACGGACGGCTCAGACTCGGGGCTTGACTACGAAAGAGCCCAACCGCTTGTTTCAACGACCAATAATTCAATATGACAGACAGCAAATGCAATCCAAAGACTTTCAGCCCAGAAGAGTAAGTGGCGACGAGGGTATGTGTGATTTATACATGTGCTCTCCAGGTTGCGACAAGGCAGCCACTCTAGTCTCGGGATGCGGCACAGCATAGCAACTGATGATGATTGGGAGTCATGTCGTGGTTCGCGACTGATCGACCGCCTAGATCAACGTGCACAGACGCCTGGGAAGCACCTAAAAGTAACCTTAATCCCTTACGAAAGACCTCGGCACTACAATGCAGGGGAGCCCCAACACCTCAGATGAGCTTGGTGTGTCTATTTTAAATCATCCTGGATAGGGCAGTTATCTCGCGTTCTGTTGGTGACCGTGCGATCTTGTTATTATTTAGCAGGCAACAACTTGCCTTAGGACTAGCGGCTGCATCAACAAGTCGAACCCTCTCTTCACATTGCACTGCCAGCCCGGTCCCCAAGAAATTACTCCACCCTTTCTGTACGGTGTTTCTCCGCTCATGTTCCTGTTGGGTTTCAAATTGTGGGCTTTACTCCTGTCGAGCGTTTCTGAACTGCAGGAGCCCCCATTTGTGGCTGGTTTTTTATTACCTAAAGTACTTTTGCAGGAAGCGGACCCTAGATCCTTCCAAGAGGCACAGCCCCCAAACGCCGATCTAGCCATTTAGACACCACCTTATTGTCACGATAAGTTGCCAGCCCTCGCGCTCAAGTTTGTGGCTCTGGCAAGGATCCTGCAGGGAACTCAGCCCACGCCACAGCGTCTCACCGCCTGAATGTGATCACCACTTGTGACAATGCTTCATCGACATCTCACATCAAATCACACTCGATCATGATCCGTGACAGCATTGGCCATCTCTTGCTGTTGCGATGTCTTTGCTAGATCAGATCTGAACTTGCTCGTTGAGTTGATAACTTTCATGAGATTGCCGAAAGTCAACCAGGGATAGTCCAGCAGTTGGGCCGTGATGAAGATATTGCGGATATCTCGTCCGGTGAACTTGTTCGCTTGCAAGACGGAGCCTGCTGTCTTGAAATAATACTCTATGTTTGACCTATCGTGCGGTCGGCAGTTGTCATCATTGAGCTGATCCATGAATGTCTTCCAGATCTTGCTAATGCTATCCATATCGAATGAATTGGGGAACCGGACGGCGTAGTTGATGCGGGACTGCACAGCATTGTCTATTGAAAGAATTCGATTTGTCGTCATTATCAAGACTCCTTGGAAGTACTCCAACTCTCGCAGCAAAACTGTGGCCATGTTAGTGGGAATATCATCAAGTCTCGAAATTCATACCTGAAACAAGTGCGTTTTGCTCAAGTTCTGCCCGCCGTCGAAGCTGAAGGAAGACATCTGCCTCGTCGCTTTACAACCATAAAGTTAGCATTCTCCTCACAGGGCGGTTTCATAAGTCGTCTTACAGAAGAAGGATGGCACCCCATGAATGTGCCAAGTGGAAGAACTTCTTGAACACCAAGCTGACTTGACTTGGATTATTGTATTGGAAATCTGCGGCGTCAATACGGAGCAGTCGTCGTCGCATTTCACGCGCGAGAGCTTCTGCAGTCATTGTCTTTCCGACACCAGGAATACCTGACATCATATTAGCTCTAATAGGCTCTTCGGGGGATTGCGCGTGTTAATTACCGTGCAGCAAGATTACAAGCCCATCTCCCTTCCCAGGGATGAGATCATGGATTCTTTTTCCGTCGTTAGTCGCACTAGTTGCTCGCTCGAAGTGTTTCGACACCATGTTTCTTATGTTTTCCTTGTGCTCCTTCTCAAGAGAGAGTTCTTCCCAACTCTTGTCCTTACCGACACTTGACTCCTTCTTGATCGAGTCCACATGCATTTGGCCCCAACCTTTGCGATCGAGCACATACCCGAGCACTCTGGGAGGCAGCTGAGAGTAGAATATCTCATTGAGCTCAGCATCTTCGGTTGAAAGATCTTCAGGGTCGCCTTTGGTACTCTTGAAGTGGTCTTCCCATTCCTTTCGTTTTCCGTTGATAAGACAGAGGCGACATTCACACGATCGTCGTGGGGTGGGAGTTTTATGGCCCAGGTGAAGACAAGCCCCGGGAGCATAGCGCTTGTAAAGCAACGGATCTAGAATGACGCTAACGCCACTATTGCTTGTCTCATCTGTCATCGCCTGGGCAATTGATGCTTCGGATTTTGTAACTCTTGGTCCGTCAAAAGAATCTCTCAGCAGAGTGAACTCGTTTGCAGTGAGTATCTGCCTCTCGGATCCAGGAATAGCACAATACTCCTTGAACCTCTTGCCACGCTCATAGAGCATCTTCCGTAATTGCTGCGGTCCCTCGCCGTTACTGTTGTAAAAGTCGATCGGGTAACAAGGGAGCTCCTCGACTTTCTTCAGTCCCTGAAAAGAAGGAACATCGAACTCATACGAATGTCGAACGAGCTTCTCGCCGTCCCAGTCGTAAGCCCAGCATTGAAAGGAGAATCCATCTGCTTTAGGCCCATGTCTATAGATCGTGAAGATCTGTGGACTGTCCTTGAAAGGGAAAGCAACAACTTCAGAACCAAGGGGAAACAACGTCCACATCTTCGCATATGTGACTTGTCGCTCTTTTTTGGCGAGTTCTCGAGCTTCAATGGTCTCCGCTTCATATTTCTCGATATTATCGAGAAAGCAGGTAAGCTCCGCGCGAGCCTGAGGGGTTCCATCATCTGATATTGCCGCAGCCTTCAAATCATCCCAAGCGTGCAAGACAAGAACATTGTTGGTCTGAATCGTGACTTGCGCATCCTTCCATATCTTGACATTTTCATGCTCAAGGACGGGTTGCATTATCTCTCTAATGAAATTTCGTAAAATGATGGAGTGAATCTTGATCATCACTTTCTCAAGATTGCCCTCTTTAGATTTGTAGGCCGTAAAAGTGAGGACATCGCCAGAGGCTGCCTCCCTCTCCATATCAGCCTCTCCTGGAGGTCGACCATCTTCCTTCGCGTAGCCTCCTGTGCTGGTCTGTCTCATCGTCTCATACTTGACCTTGACTGTCCCATCAGAATCTGACTCAGAGCCCTCTGTTGCTTTCTTGTCTCCATCTTCTGTTGGAGGATCAGGGGTGACAGGTGTATCAGTAGCTAGCTGCACCTTCTTCTCACTGGACTCAAGCTTTCTCATTCGAGATTCTAACTGGTCGATAATGGCTTGCAGCTGCGCGACCGAGTTGACTTCTGTGACTTCCGCGTCAGGTTGCATGCCAGCGTTCTGTTACTTTGTTAAATACTGTATCGTGCAGCTTTGCAATACATCCTCATAAACGTACTGTGTCGTGACCAGAACCCGACTCCTCATCCTTGGTCGAGGTTTTATGCGCCTCTGGGCTGCCCTAGATG
>NW_006921261.1:0-814 GCF_000392275.1 Phaeoacremonium minimum UCRPA7 | reverse complement strand
ACTGTCAGCTAATTCCTTCTCAAATTTTGGTAGGAATATAGTAAAGCTCTTATTTTCTTACTATTTTAAATCTTTCAATCAATCGATTGCTTAAGCTTATATATTTAAGTCCTTATAATATCTATAAAGATATTCCAGATATTGATCAGGATTATAAGCTTTATCTAAACCTTCTTTCTTAACAAAAGCTATTATTATATTCTATAAAAGTTTTCCTAGCCTTAAATAAATATAAGTAAACTAGTCTTAAATACTTTTAATAGCTATTCTATCTACCTTCAATTTATTCTTCATTTCTCTAAACTATACTCAAAAGGCATTTTGTATACCTTCGAATTTCGATAAGTTAAGAAGAGTAGCTTTCTTCTTTCTTGATTCAGAGACTAGGCCTTCATTAGATAGTATATTTATAATGCTCCCTATTTCAATCTATCTTTTGACTTCTAGTTATCGAATTCTTTCTCTAAGCTGACTGATTAGCTTTACTATTATATTCTATATAGTTCCTTTGGTAGGAAACCCTTCTATATTATAGTCATCTATAATTTAATGAATATTTAGATATCATCCTATTTATAGAGTTTGCATGATTATCCACTATCCGATCCCTTTCATATGACCATTCTAACTGACTGACTAACTAATTGACTGACTAAAATGCTACTTTATAATGAATAGTAGCCTCATTTGAATCTACTATTATCTGACAACAGTCGTTGACGTTCTTTCAACAATATAGCTTAAATAAATGCCTATACTCCTATATCTAATCAGTATAAATCTATACGACTAGGTCTAAAAAGAAGTTAAATTA
>NW_006921260.1:0-8944 GCF_000392275.1 Phaeoacremonium minimum UCRPA7 | reverse complement strand
TCTTTTTAATTAATATACTAATAATAACTTTCTAAAAGATTAAAAAGTTTATATAAATAATAATAACTAAATAATAAATAAGATTAATTTAGAATAGTTATAGTATTTTAATAAGTATATAAAAATATATTGAGTTCCTTTAGCGCACCTGGCATCAGGAAAGTCTGTATGATGGAGTCGAGTTCATTGCGCGCCTCGGTAGTCGTTGCGTCACTTGCACCAGAGACAACGCTAGCGGGAAATGTGTTACCTGGTTCGTGGCAATCAGCACTTGTTAACGTGCCTTTAGAGCTCATAGCACAGGTTCTCCCGGAGTAGACGAGTGTCGCAATCTTAGATACCGTATGTTCGGCTGATTCTGTGTTAGAGGCACTAAATGTGCAATCACAAACATAAAGAGCTATGACTTACCAGCTTCACTGCCAAGCGGAGAACAAGACATCAAATGCACCTCAGAAGACAAGCTCCCAGAGGAACTTGAAGAAGAATCGCCTTCCTCGATACGAGCAGTGAGGTAATTTTGCTCAAAAGTTTTATACCTACATCGGGATGCTTAGCCGGGGGACTAGCCTCGATGAAAATGATTGTCGCTCACCACATAAAGAACTCCAGGTTTTCTTCTGAGAACTCGATGTGTTTTAAGTACCTAGAGCATAGTCAGTTATGATAGGTAGACTGTTGTCTCCGTATTATGCTTGCACAGTACATGTAAAAGTCATGGAGTGACATAGGACTACCTGTAGGGCGTCAGTAACAGCTCCCTCCGGATAGTGCCCATATAAGGCAGGGAACACACATGTTTTATTGTCAAGCACTCTTTCAAGCTTTAGCTGGCGAGGGATTGACGCGCTTCGACCGTCTGGACTGAAGGATCGTGTACCCGAGCGGATAGCCGTAGAATACACTTGGATATCCCGAAACTCTGGCTTCTTGTACCATATCAACCAAGACGGCCACTGCATCGTGACAGCAGAGTACCGAAGCGTGAATTGTTGACACAGATAAGAGAGTAGGTTTAGGTGCGACTCGTTATTTCTAATAGAATTAAGTTCTGAATCAGTACCGGTACAGTACTGTACTGTACTTGCCAGTATATACTTTCATTATCGTGTACTTTATCATTTCGTTTCAGGAGAAATGCAAATATGGCATCCATGTGCAGGCTAGATAGAGTGGCGCGGCAGCATCAGCCTCCACAAACGACCTCTGCATACTCCTTCCTTGCCTCCGCAATATGCTGCCATCATTTCAGACGTGGCAGCTGATTTAGTGGCCTACAGCCGGGATTGACTCTCTCTCCATCGTCCGAAGGAAGCACGAAAACCCGTTTTGACTGCCTTCCCGAAATGATTTAGGACGTGGGACTTGCTCCCAAAAAAGGACAATGGCTCGACCTTTCACTCCACTCAGCCGCCCTAATGAGCTGTTCGCTCTCGGCTAGCCTTACCTCACATTCAGAGAAGGAAATGCGCTTAAATTGGTTCTAATTGCTACTCCTTTTTTTTTTTGGCCGAATCTCCCATCAATTTACATATCATCAGGATCTAATATGTGCGCTTTGAAACTGTTTAGCTCGCTTCAAGCGAGTCCATCACGCCCTCTGAGCCTCCCTTTACTTGAGTTTTTCCTTTTGGAGTTGCGATATAGGACGGACCGCTTCGAATCAGCAGGCATACCATAACATATATCCCAGCGAATCCTCTCTCTCAATGGTTTGAGGACAGCGCATAAATCATCTGCAGTGATCCCAACTTTCCATCCAAGTAGATCCAAAGTCTGTATCTCCAGTCTTCGAATGTCTAGCAGACTCAGACAGAGTGAGTAGCTACCTGCGCTCTCACAGCAATACTGGGCCCACTTTTTATTGCTAGGGCTTTGATCGTTGAGATATTTGGAGGTTAAAATTAGGGCTGTTAAGAAAATGCGGTGCGCTGTGCATCGGACCCCATAGAATGAATACTGAGACAGGCGCGTTTTGAGACGTCTTAGATATACAAGTGTGGAGATCAATGTTGGTGTCGGCACTTTAGCAGCGTGGATGAGGCGGGTTATGAACTGGAAGAGGTTGGGAAAAGAGTCAGCAGGACTTGTGCTGGTCGATGATTGCTGGGTCCTGCCATGCGTGAACTTTAGGTTTGGATTACAATAGAGTATTCCAGCAGAAACTTCTGATATATAGAATACCATCTCCGCACTGATAGGTAGGCGAACTAGGTCCCAAAATGCGTGGGCATTAAAGTTGTCTAGAGGCCTGTCCCGATTCTGTGCCATCGCGGTTTGAATCTACGTTCATTTCGGGTCAGAGGAGGCTGCCGAATATATCTGATATAAACGCTTATCTCGTTAGGCCTAGTTCTCTTTATACTTGAAGCGAATGACTAGATCAAATTGAGTGTAACAAGTGTGAATTTTCAGAGACTGGGCGAATGACTGGCTAGGAACCCCAGATGTCTTTTTATATTGACGAGGAGGCATCATACGGAGCCTAGACGGTTATGGCTTAAAAGATTTTGTCAGCATGTCAATGACACCGGTATATGGGCATCGACCGACTGGCTGAAAAGGGGGTTTGTTTGTGATTACCAGTACAGTACTGTACATGTATGCATGTTTTCCGATGACGCCGAGGACAGCTGGCAGGGTCAAGAGCCAGGAGTAGGCTATATCCAAATGGGGACATTTCAATGATGGCGAGCTCTGCAGCTCAAAGCCTTTCCCCTCAGAGTGTATATACCTTGAGACCGATGTCGAGACTCTAGAATTTCTGAGCGCTAGTACATGTCCATGTGTGAAACCAAACTCTGATGTCGAT
The DNA here is from genome assembly GCF_000392275.1 of Phaeoacremonium minimum UCRPA7. NCBI lineage: Eukaryota > Fungi > Ascomycota > Sordariomycetes > Togniniales > Togniniaceae > Phaeoacremonium > Phaeoacremonium minimum. Next base: position 6,132 of record NW_006921260.1, on the reverse strand, counting down.
TGGAAGAATCTAATGCGTAATCCACGACATCCGTCGCAACTGTGTGGACCATCTTGTCGACAACATGATTCTTCCTGGATCTGTGCTGAACATATCTCTCTTTATAATAATCAATTTAATATAAAGAGTATGAACAAGCTTGAGATGCCTAACGAGGATAGTGAGGATGCCGATAGTACTGAGAAGGCCCCTGGCCGCCTAGATGCTCTGGCTGCTGCAATACGTCTACGGCCCATCTAGCATGCTGATGTTACAGGTAGGCGGCTGTATGCGCCGCACTTGGTGGGCTGGAATCTGGCCCTTAATATATTTAGGTCTTGTGTCCTGGCATGGTCTCGAACTTGCCATGCTTGCCACCCCCCTCCTGCCTCCCACCTTGTTATGGCTCCCTGCTCCTTTGCTCTCTATCGTACGCCTTTTTGTGCCCCTTGGCTACCAGTTACTTCTTACTATCTCTTCTATATTTACAAGCTACACTCTGTCCAACCATAGTACCCCAACAGCATACCCCCTACAAATAGCGCTTGTATCTATTTCTGTGTGAATGGTTGCCTCAATTGGCAGCAAGGCACTACCATATCTGGAAGGTTTGTATGCCTCATACAGCAATCTCTCGTTGCTATCACCGTTCCTACCAAAGTAGACAATACGCCTTATCAAAAGGACAAAACACCAAAAGCAGTTTCTTTTATTAGACGTATCAAAAGAATCAATGACTGTAATGTTGATCTACTAGCAGAGCACAAATCGCCCGTAGGTGCGCCTTCGTGTGTCATAAGCCCACAGTAGTAGACAAGGCTATGGCCATCTCCCCCAATCTCGCCAGGCTCTTCATAGTAGACAACACGTTCTTCACCCTGCTTATTATTATTCTTGCCACCATTATATACACTACCTCCATTCTTGAGAGGATATTCTTTTCGATTCCCATCGGCAGGACAGCTGCTGGGGAAGTGTAGGATGTTGCCCTTTGAGTTGTCTTGATCGAACGGGTGGGGATAACGGTGTTCTGGAAACAGCCTAGTTAGCCCGTGATGGGGTGAGATCAGAAAAGAATGCTTACTGCCTCGGGTCTCTCCAAGGCTCTCCAAGTTGACAGCATACTGAACAGCAAGATAGATATCAAACCCAGTGTATGTCTCAGAGCCTGGATGTTTCAGCATTCTGCTTACATAGCAGGGCGCTAGAATGACGAACCACAAGGGTATGACCGGCTTGGATCAGGACCATCTTGAAGCTAGCCGGGTTATATATTACTTATTGTATCTAGCTAGGAGAGGACTAGAGTTAAGCTTTACATGAATAGGAGAGTTTGGCGGGTCTGCGCGCATTTGGATGCTAGTTGGGATGGCACCTGTGGGGTAGGGTAGAAGGAGGAGAATCGAGGTAGGAACGGAGGACTTCATGCTGGAATAGTATGCAGGGCCTAAAGCAAGAAGGCGAATGCGTGGTCTGTTGTAATGACGAGAATAGACGGGCTGTAGTCATGGCGAAGATGGCGGCGTTTTGAAGGTTTAAATAATCTTCATCGTTTGTGGAATGTTTGTATCACGTCGTAGAGTTACACCCTCCTCAAGAGCCGATAGACACATACGTGGCCCCGCGGCGTAACATGCTCAGCTACCCTACCGCGGTTGGCTCGCCCAGCCGAGCCCGCACGCACAGCGAGCTGCTACAGACGGGCAGGTGCTTCTCGAGGCTGAGGGCCTTGTAGGCTGGGATGCTCAAAGAGATCATGTTTGCCTTGCCGATGAGTTCCGCTCTGAAGTATGTACACACACACACACACACGCACACACACAAATCTATTACGCCCGACAGGCCTAACCTGAAAGAGTAACTAGCACTGATTACTAATATATTTCCTGACTAGATACTTCACTTATAACTCTCTACACTCTCCATTTCCAGTTTTTATATTACAGATTTTCCTTTCTTACTATAGATGCTTATTAGTATTTAAAGTAAGCTAGCTTAAAGACTATTCTTTAAGTATCTAATATCCTATCTCTAGTAATTAAAATATAATCATTATTAGTTATATAGTTATATAAGATTAGCTGTCTATTATCTCTTTGTGTATAATGATAGCTTAGCTTTAGGTATTAGTATATAAATAGCTTTTAATATTATTTTTATTAATTAATCTATCTATTATTATATAAACCTATATTATAAATAAGTCTCTAGTATTTTTATAATCTTATCCTTGATATTATTCTAGGGAGTATTCTTCAATAATAGCTTCTCTTATGGTTTTAAAGAGTATGTTAAAATGTCAAAGCTAGTGTTAATGATATAGTGATTAGACTCATAGTCTATTATTAATACTATATATTTGATTATCATATCTTATATCTTTAACGTTATTAAGATAAAATTAATCATTATATTATAGATTTTATCACTCTATATCTTTATATCTCTAGATAATAAATTATTAAGATTATATTTATTTATCAAGTTGATAATAAGCTCTCCTTCCTCCTTAACTTCATAAGCTATATATTATCTTCCCCTTATAATAAATCATGACAGTTAAAATCGCTAATGATTATAATCTCTAACATCATTCCTATACTTTACTATCATACTTTCACTATCACTTCGCATATCTTGTCATATATCTCATCTAGGGCCTTACCATCTAGACACGGTATATAGACCGATAAGATTAGCACCTGTCTGTCTTAGAGCTATATAATTACTGCTACTAGATCTGGTGAATCAATTGGGATCTGTTCTGCTTCTACTTCCTTGTTGATCCAGAGTATACTTCGGATCGCCTATCTATCCTCTCTTGTGACTGATGGGGACCATCTTTGCCCATTTGTGGTGGTTCATGGGGGTCGTTAGGAGCCGGCCCTGGAGCCTTCGCACATCAGCCACCTTAGTCAAGTGTAGAATCATCGATCCGTGGGCCTATGACGGTTTGCGACTGCTTAACCACGTCACCTTGGCCACTTCAATATCGTTTTACTTGCTAATCTCCTTGGCTGCTCCTACTTTATCCTGACCCTCCTCGTCCAGTGCTGTAGTATGGACGACGCCATCCATCTTGATATAGGGTAAAGATCGTCTCATAAGAGTCGTGCCCCTTATGTCATCTTGGTTTTAACCCCTTTCTTTATTAGGTGATGTTCGGCTTCGTCCCTATAGACGATCCTGATCCGATATAGGTTCCTAGGGGTTTGTGTTACTACTTAGCATCGCCATAAGGGTTTGTCTCGCTCAGCATAGACCCCTTTTTCTACTATTGCTCAGAGTGCTCCAGCCGAGAATTGCTCAACCGCCGTTTGCTCTACTCTTGAGGTATCGAATGTACAGTAGTATAGCGTCCCGCTCAAGCTAGGTATGCTGGCGTATCCTGAAGAGAGTGTTCTCATATTGCTCGGGTTGCTGGTCGGGGGCATATATGCAACGTCTATGTATGACGGATTCGGGCTAGTTTGCGTTGTTCCTAATCGTATAATACCTTCTATCATTTGCTGCTTAACTTCGTTCAGCTTGTCTATAACTGTTCGCAATTTATCCTTGACTTGGGCGATTTCCATTCTATAACGCTTTATTATGCTCCTCCTACCTCTCTCTGCAAAGCCTCCAGGATGATCTTAAGCAGTCCATTTTGCTCGCTAACCTGCCCTTATAATGTTTGTAGTGTAGCCTGTTCGTTTTCCTGGTGCTTTTCATTCACCTTCGCTTGCGTGTCGTGAGTAGTCGTGTCTGGTGTGGAGTTTCCGTTCTGCTTCTCCGATGGTGGTTGAGTTACTTCGAGTGTGTCCTAGTCTAGATAGCCTTGTTCTATATGACTTTCGCGCTTGGCTATCGCTTGCTTCGTAGCGTACGAACACTACCTTCATCTCCTTCCGGCGCGACTGTGATCGTGTCTCTAGCTTCGATTCCGACGCGGCTTGGGACGCGTCCTGCCGGGTAGGCCCCCGCCAGCGTCGTCGGGTCGTGTATCGCCAAATCCACCACGCTTCGACCCCCAAATAGCTTGAATCAACCACCAAATTGGACAACAAACCAGACAATAAAAGCAGCCAATTTTCGTCCCTTTGTTGTACAGTTGTCAAAAGTCACTATCCTCTAGGACACTCTCTTTTCGAAGTACGTACAGTACCTGGTGCCACTAACACAGTTCTCCCTGCTACTGCTGACCCCGCTCTCCTTCTCCTTGCTGCCGCCACATTGCCTCCCTTGCCGCCGCCGCAGCACGAAGCGTGGCAGCTTCACACGCCTGCAGGCTGAGGCTGCCTAGCCGCTCGGCCCAGAAAGAGTAGCGCTCTCGCGTCATCGAGCCGCCGCCGCCCTTCCAGAGGTCTCTCTGCCTCGCCAGGGCCCAGCTCTGCTCCCCCTTGGCGGCACCTGCGCGGAAGCGCGGGCCCAGGATGACGAGCCACTCTGCCGCTGCAGGCACCTCGAGGTCGAGCACGGCGCTGCTTGCCTCCAGCGCATCTGCCACCGTCTCGTACCCCCAGTCGATGGGGAGGAGCCCTGCCTCCACCAGATGAGCTTCGACCTTGGCCTTCTTGGTGTTGTAGTCTTGCAGGCGCTTCTGCTCCAAGTTGTCTGTTGCTGCCGCCGCTGTGGTGTAGAGTTTGCGGCAGTCCTGCCACTGGTGAGCGTCGGCATATTGGTGGCCAAATCCCGGCAGCTCACGCCAGAGCTTCTTACGCCTGAGCTTCTCGCATCCTGGTGCTGTTGTATCAGGCTCAGGAAGGTCTTGGACCGCCTGGAGCAGTGTGACTAGTCCACCGGTGTGTCTGGAAGGTAGCTCGATCAGGGCATCGACCAGAAAGCCCCAGAAGGACTGTAGGCTCTCCACTGGGTTCTCAGCCTCTAGGACGGGCTGTGTGATGGCGCGGGCGGCTGACTGGGCGCTCATCTCCTCGCGCAGGTACTGCTTCAGCGCCTGTGCCTGCTGGGGGTGGCAGCCGTCTATCGTGTCGCCGTCAGGCGCGAGCTTCTCGGCGAACCACGCGTCGGACATCATGGGACATGGGACATGGGACATGGGACACGGTGTGGCGCTGCGCAGCGACGAAGACGAAGACGAAGCGACGAAGACGAAGACGAAGCGGTGGGTGGTAAACGAGAGGTGCGCTCGCTGGCTCGTGGGTAGATGTAGATGTAGATGTAGATGTAGATGTGGAGGACTTGTTCTTGTTGGTTTGCAGAAGGAGAAGGACTTGTTAGCTTGTAGAATTATAGTACATAATTAGTAATATAGCAGTCTTGGATTTTAGCAGCGTGGATTTGCGGCCTGAGGCGCTGTGCGGGGCCTATTTCCTACAGTGGAAGGTGCTAAAATCGGCGCTTCTACCCACACGGAAGAAAATTACTACTATGTAGTCGTAATGGTACTAGTATTATAACACATAATTGTATACATACTCTGTGTCAGAGAGCAAATTTTCTCTTCTTTAGTCTCGCACTATCCGTTTTATCGAGTTCTGTCTCAAGCCCTAGACGTGAAAGCAGCTCCTCCTTTTCTGCAATTGTATTAGTTAAGTCTTGTATCTTTTCCCTGGCAGAGAGTAAAAGATATTCCTAAGCCTTAATAACGCAGCTTTTTTCAGCAAGCTATCTAGTTATGTCAGCAAGTGCCTCTTTATACTGATCCAAATTCATCTCCAGCACTTCCTTATCGAATGCTTGCTTATCGAGTTGATATATATATTTGGATAAGAGGTCAATTAGTTCTCGGTTTCGAAAGTAAGCTTACTCTAATTAATCCCTAACTTTATCATATCATAGTCTTAGATCAGCCAATTCTTCGGTAAATTGTTTATCATTCCATTGGTTAGGTTAGATCCTATAGATAGGTATTAGCTTAATTAAGACGATAAGGCTTTTTAGTACTAACATAGTATATTAGAATGGTTATCATAGTTACTATACACATAGAACATACCTAAGAAATAAATATTACTTTTAAGTAAGCTAATAGGTGTATATTATACAAAGGCTGAAGATGAAGAAGCGACTCTTTGAACCATCGAAAGTGCTAAAGCTAGAATAGCCTCCTAAGTCTACCGCTCACATTGTCAAGATTATTTAGCATCCAGTTTCCGCACTCATGTCACAGGTTGCAAACCCTACATGATGGCTTCAGCACCTTTCAGCCTT
>NW_006921259.1:1824-3446 GCF_000392275.1 Phaeoacremonium minimum UCRPA7 | reverse complement strand
TTCTCCTAAGCTTAAAGAATAAAAGTGGTATAGTTTATACAATGCTTAAGGACCTAAAAAGTGTCAAGAGTTAGAATATTAGAAACTATAAGCAGCAGCTACGCTAGATACTAGATGCCAACCTTATAGGTACCATCAGTATAGATCTTCCTATAAAAAGGTTTTTTGTCTCTACTTATATAATGTCTAAGAACTTAGAGAGTGTTAAGGTTTAGAATATTAGAAATCGTAAGCACTAGCTATAGTAGATATCAAACGCTGGCCTTATATATAGGCATTAGCTTAGCATAGTTCTCCTTCTTCTATAGAAGGTTCTTCATTCCTACTTGTATGATGGATACTAACTAGCTTAAAGAGTGTCTCTACTATCTCTACTACTGATATAACCTATGAGGGTATTAAGGTTTAGAATATTAGAAACTGTAAGCATCAGCTATATTAAGGACTAGGTGCCAACCAACCTTATAGAAGGTATTATTAGCATAGATCTCTTATAGAAGGTTCTTAGTCTCTATTCATACGATGTCGAAGGCTTTAAGAGCGTCTAGACAATTATAATTTAAAGATTAATATATAAAGTATATCACTTAGGGCCTTTTATATCATATAAGACATAAAGTGTTAGAGTCAAAAAAGGTGTTATATTGTTTAGCCTCTCTTATATAAGGTGTCGTATGAGAGGGTTAGCTAAAAAAAAAACCCTAGTAGGGAAAAAAAAGCTAAGCTATAGCGACTTATATCTTATATGTCATAAGGTAGATAGTATATACTATCAAGATAGGGTAGAGCAGGACTCACAGTCGTATAGGGAGTTGTCGAGGAAGGAGAGGGGAAAAAAAAACCTACTACCTTCCTCTCTCCTTCTTTAAGTAAAAAGAGAAGGGAGGAGGAGAGGGGAAAGGAAAAAAAAAAAAAGAGAGGTATATTGTAAGGTAAGCTCTAAGCTTAAGCCAGTACAATAGCATTCTCTGGTGATAAACTGTCAAGCAGAGCTTAGGTATGCTGGCTAGAGAAGGGCTAGGCTTATACACCTTATTAGCGACAGCGTCTGATACCTTCGTAGCCACCTCCATAGCCACCACAACCATCATAAGGGTAGGCAGAACCATCCATACGATAAGTACAGGCTACGCTACCATTATGCCACTTATAATTATTATAGTAGCCTCCCTAATGGCCGGACAATCATATATAAGCAGAGAATAGATTAGCTAGGCTATCGTTATCCTTCTCGATAGCAGTATAGTAGAGAGAATAGGGCTCATCAGCTTACTCTCTATAAGACTAGATGAGGAGTATGTTAATATAGCTAGGCCTTCTAGAGAATAGCTAGTCTATATTAAGGTGGTTTCGTACGAAGACGATCAGCCTACTAGGCTGAGCGAGTACTGTATGCTGCTTTACTATATGGTAGAAGGCAGCCAGTTCCTTACCACCAATCGTAAGGGCACCAACACGTAGGTGTTAGATGCTGTAGGCTATATAGATTATGGTCTGGTTGATGGGAAGCTATATGAGAGAAGAGGGTTAACATAAAAAGTGAAGAGGAGACATCTATATACAATAGATGTTAAAGCTTCTTACCTCTAGTATAATGGGCCAGATAGATAGTCTATTCAACT
>NW_006921259.1:1074-1471 GCF_000392275.1 Phaeoacremonium minimum UCRPA7 | reverse complement strand
TATATATATATAAGGCTGAAAAATGCTGAAGCCATTATATAGGGTTCGCAACCTGTGACAATACCCCCCTCCTTTCTCTTACGTCGAATTGTATCAAGGCCTTAGTATTTTGAAGGTTTCGTTTAGATTCTTAAGTAGGCTTAGAGTATCTTACTCATTTAACTAAGAGTTTCCGTCTCTATTTTATCTTCCTTTCTTTCAAAATATATTCAATCTCCTATTTCTCTTCTCCCTTCTGACTGATCATTGCTAGAGGCTGGTAATCGTCTTTGGTTTATGATGGTAATGGGTTTATTGCTACCCTTTTAAGTAGTAACGTATGGAATATATTGTATATTCTCGATGGTATATTTAGTCTATAGGAATATGTTTTAATAGCTTCGATAATCTTATATTT
>NW_006921259.1:0-1062 GCF_000392275.1 Phaeoacremonium minimum UCRPA7 | reverse complement strand
TAATTTCTTTGATATTTAGTCTGTCTTAATATTTTGTAGTTGTAGCTATACTTTATCACCTGTTTGAAAGTGATCAGTCGGCTGTCGGTTCTTATTTGTTTGTGATTCTTGTTGTTCCTATGCTATAGCCATTACTGCTTATACCGTTTTTGTTACCTTTTAAATATGTTTGACAAAAGCCTCTCCTTTTGCTATAGGCGATTTGTCGTCTTCTTATAGTATCTTATTGACTATGATTGGGTCGATATTATAGCTATATATGAAAAAGAATAGAGTAAGTTTTATAAAGGTTACTATCCTATTGTTTATTGCCATCATAGCTACAAATAGGTTTCTTTCCTAATCGTTTTGTTTATAATTTATATAGATATATAAGTAGACTTTCAGTTCCTAGTTAGCCCTTTCTATAGCTCCGTCTATCTCTAGATAATAGACTATAGATAGTCGTCGTTTTATTCTCAAAAAGTCACAAATTTGTTTCTATATAAAGCTAACAAATTACACTCCTCTGTCAGATACAATGGCTATTGATAATCTATAATGCCTAATCAGCCTAGAGAGTAGCGTTTCGGCTATTGCTTCTGTTATGATTTCTTTCATCGACTCGAAGATGACGCTTTTAGATAACCGATCTATGATCACTAATATGTTCGTCGCTTACCTTAGCCTAAAGGGTGGTAAGTCGACAATAAAATCTATAGATATTTCTGTCCAAATTCTCTTAAGGATAGGTAAGGGTTTTAATAACCTTCTTTGTTTCTCTCTTTAGAAAGCCTTTCGGCTATAGATATTATAATTCTAAATGAACTATCATATATCTTAAGACATTCTTAGCCAAAAGAATTGTCTCTTTAGTATATTTTATAACTGATTACGCCTAGGATGACCAGTCAATATAGAATCGTAGATCTTTTGGATCAGTATTATCTGTAGAAGTTCATTTTTAGATAATTAAATTCTATCTCTTCATTATAATCGATGATAGTCATCAATTCTATACTCAGATATGAAGATAGTTATCTTCTATTCTGATAGAAAGTGGCGATCTTTTTTAATAACTTT
>NW_006921258.1:887-2137 GCF_000392275.1 Phaeoacremonium minimum UCRPA7 | reverse complement strand
AGTTTGCTTTAGTAGGTAAGTTTTTTTGTAAGAAGAATACTATAGGATAATATATCTTTTTAGGACTTTTTTATGATAAAGCTTCTTCTATCATATATTCTGACGAATCTATCTTTAGAATCGTTTCTTAATTAGAGTCTTATTATGTTAATAAGAAAGTACTAATCAGCTTAGCTTTCAGTATATTGAATACTTTCTGACATTCTATTATCTATTTAAACTTTATATCTTTCCTTATTAGAGCTATCAATAATCCTACTATCTTTGAGAATATTAGAATAAATTCTCTATAATAATTTGTAAATTCTATAAATTCTTATATTCTTTTGACTGACTTAAGGTTCTCCTATATTTAAATAGCCTTAACTTTGTCAGAATCTACTCATATTCTTTCTCTAGCTTTGACAATAAAGTCTAAATACTTTATTTACTTAGTTTTAAATTTATACTTATCGATATCAATGTATAAGCCTACTGTTTGAAGTTTCTCTAATATTAGCTTGACTTTTCTCTAATAATCATCTAAGTTGTCATCCGAATAAATCAATATATTATCGATATAGACGGAGTAAAATTCATCTAAATACTCTCAAAAAGTATGATTAATATATTGTTAAAACATAGTAGGTATATCTATCAACCTAAATGGTATGATAAGCTATTTATAAAGGTTATAGTATATCTTAAATATAGTCTTTTATTTATCTTTATTTTTGACTCTAATCTTATAGAAGGCTACGATTATATTAAGCTTTGTCAGCTATTTGGCTTTTGATAATGACTTTAGCGTTTCTATAATCAATGGTAAAGAATATTGATCCTTCCTTATAATAGTATTCAAACTTCTATAGTCTATATAGAATCATAGTCTACTATCTGGCTTATATATGAAAAGTATAGATACTAACGTAGGCGAATTGCTAGCATAAATGAACTATTTGTCAAATAGTTTAGTCAGCGTTTTCCTAAGGATTAGTAATTTTTTGTGAGACATACTATATAGTGGCTTCTATAAGACGATCTTTTCCTATCTTTTATTGTCTTATTAAAGTAATATCAAATGGTTGATTCTAGAATGATAAGATAGTAGCTGATTAGCCTTATTTTTATTAAATACCTTTATATATTCTTTATATTAGGATGGTAGTTTTGTTTTAGGATCCTTCTTTTTTTTTACTAACAATGCTTTTTCAATATTAGTCATATTAGCAGAGAATATTCTAACCTTCTTCTTCTCGATTTTTCTTTTT
>NW_006921258.1:0-815 GCF_000392275.1 Phaeoacremonium minimum UCRPA7 | reverse complement strand
GTCTAATACTTTAGTACTTGTTTTTCTAATCATTATTTCTCCTTTTTTATGAAAAATCGTTATATCTATTTTCTTTATCTATGGTAGGCTTAGGATAATGTCTTCTTTCTGATTAGGTATTATATAAAAGAATATAGTCTTCTGTTTGTATCCTTCGATATTGATATTAGCGTATGATACTTTTCTAATGCTTTTCCTTAATATCGAATTAATAGTATATAAGTCTTAGGGTATGATTATAATATATGGTAAGCTAAGTTGTTAGAATGTCTGATTAGATATGATAATATAGCTTAAACATTTAGAATCAATAAAGACTTTAATAAAACGAAGTCTATTTAATCTTAGATCAATCTAGAATAAATTACTATTTATCTTATACTTTATAGTCTCCTACTTTTTTTTAGCTTTTCTTTGACGCTCTTTCTTACGACTTTGAGTGAAAGCTACTTTTTTTCTAAGTCTTCTGTTTGCTGATTAGGGTTAAGATTATCTTCTTCTAGCTTTAGGCTATATTAAATTATATATTGATTGACTTTAGTGGCTAGATTATAAGTAGAAAGGTAAGGATAAATAACCTTTTTATAGGTAGAGTCTTTATATTGAAAATAATGGTTCTCTTAAAGCCTCTTGCTAATCTCCTTAAGAGAGACTTATCTTACTTAGATAGCCTTTCCTAAAGAAGGTTTTGCTATCTAAACTATAACTTAAGGATGATTAGATGGTTTTTAATCTATTTAGTTAGGAGAATTCTTAGTTGCTACTATGATAATAGTCTTTTATAAGCTTTATCATATAGAATCTCTTATAGTCTT
>NW_006921257.1:0-512 GCF_000392275.1 Phaeoacremonium minimum UCRPA7 | reverse complement strand
GAATCCTGATAGGACTGCCACCTGAAGCCCTAGAACCGCTAATTCCAATCCGTTGAGACCCTGAAAAAGAAGCTTTGCTGACGAATTGAACATACCAGATGATCCAATGGCATTTGCCAATATAGGAGAAAATGTTGAGGCCGAGCCTTAACGATTTGTATAAGGAAAAGACCGTGGAGACCCTGACAAGGATTGTCCTGAGACCACCCCGACCGCCGGCTTCCACTGATCACGGAATGAAGCGATTGGCTGCTCTCACTGGGGAATTGCCTGAGGATATCCGAGCGAGAAGCGAGTAAACCCATTTCGTCACCGCTTCTTGGAGAACAGACAACATTCCTCGCCGGTCACCGACGGCAATCGAGCAGTAATAGCAGCTATCATCCTCACCGCCGGTGCTTTGGGGTCTGATCATAAGGCCAACTATGACGAAACGAGAAACGACGATTACGACGACCATGACCCAGACCTTGATAGACCTTGAAAGACCTTGTTAGACCCTGAAGACCTTG
>NW_006921256.1:0-1111 GCF_000392275.1 Phaeoacremonium minimum UCRPA7 | reverse complement strand
AATATTATAGTTTGATTATATTATAGTTTGATTTTATAATTAATAGAATTTAACTAATTATAATTATTTATCTTTATAAATATTATTTAAATATCTTTTGACTTATCTTAAGATATAAACCTAAGGATCTTTAGTTATCTATCGATATACTAATAAGAAGGATTATTATATATTAAAAGCTTTTATTTAGTAGGTTGACGATATACTTTTAAATAATATCTTTATAGTTATGATAGTATCTATAACTATCTTATCAATACTAAGCTTATTAAACAATAATCTTTTATAATTATTATTAATAACTAGAAGACTAATAATGATAATATAAGATATAGTTAATAAGATTATATAACTTAAAATAATCTTTAAGTTAGAAAGAATGAAAGTAGTAAAAATAAAGAAACTTAATTTTTATAATAAAGAAAAAAAAATCCTTTAAAAATTCCTAACTTAAGTTAAAGCCTACTTATATATAGATATAGTAGAAGTTATATAAAAGTATGATAAAATACTCTTAATAGCTAACTTACTTATAAAAGATATATTCAATTAATTTAAACTAACTCTTAAAGACTATCTTAAGAATGAAAACCTAAAAAAACAAAATAAAGAAACTAAAGAAATCTTTAAAAGCTATAAAAAGTTTAAAGAAGTTATTAAGATAGTATTTGAAAACCTTAATAAAGAAAGAACTATTAAATGAAAATTGTTAAATCTTAAATAAAAAGGATTTACTTTAGAATATTTATCTAAGTTTTGATAAATTTTATCTAAACTATTATAGTCTAATAATCTTCTTATGATAGTATTTTATATAAGATTAAAAGATAATATAAAGAATAAACTATCTAAATATAAAAGATTAAATGATTTTATAAACTTTATAACGATAGCTATAAGGATTGATAACCAACTATATAAAAGATGTTTTAAGAAGAAATCTTATGAAAATTAAATATTTAAGCTAATATATTAAGCTAATAGTAAGAAGTAAGTATAATATTATAATAAATTATAAAGTATAGTTTATAAATATTATTTAAAACCTATAAAAATTAATATATTTTAAAAAAGATAATAAAAAAGAACCTAAGATAAGAAAGATATATAA
>NW_006921255.1:0-189951 GCF_000392275.1 Phaeoacremonium minimum UCRPA7 | reverse complement strand
CGAGCTCCGCCGGCGCCCGCGGCGTCGACGCCAGCGTCGAGATGGTCTGGTTCGTCAGCACCGGCGTGTAGTGCACGTGCGGCCGGACGAGCTCGTGCGCCGCGACCACCGAGTCCCGCGTGAGCGGCAGCCATGTGGAGGGGTCGGCCATTGCCCTGTGAGGGTTGGCGATGTGTGCTGGACCTTGTGTGGGTTGGGAGGACGGAAGAGGGATGAAGTAATGGGAGGATGCCGTATTAGTCTTAGATTTGGCCTATGAGGAAAATGGACTAGGTGTGCAGCAATCCCGGAGCCTCAAATGGGACAGTTTAGTGAGAAGAGTTGAGATGTGAAAGGTCAAAAAGGTCACTTGAAAACGCAATGAGGGGGGCCGCCGATAACGGAAAGGAAATAGCATCGGATATTTCAGAACGAACTGGAAGGTATGATTGATGATGATGATGATGATGATAGAGCTTTCATAGGGAAAGCAATTTGGATCTTGTCACCGTGACAGACTGACAGACATGAAGGCTTCACAGAGCCGAAAGCAAAAATAACTTTTGTGACGAGCCCCCAGATTCCGCGAATCTAGATATAAGTACAAAAGTCCCAGGGCCTGGTACCCCATTGTCGCATTCACCGTCCCATAGAAACGCCTCTTGCTTATTTCTGGTTCTCCGGTCGGAGAGAGCTGATTGACACGCAGTGTTAGTGATGCTCAATTGCGCGAGGAAAAGTGGTGGGGAATGATGCCTACCGGACGGCCTTGCCTGCCCTCCAGATCTCCAGGTTGCGGATCTCCTCCATCTCGGCCTCGTACTTCTCTCTGTAGTCGGGCTGGCTGTTGTACTCGAGAGAGCGCTTGGTCTCGTCGCCGTTCTTCACAGAGTCGTACAGGGAGTTGAAGACGGGCTTCAGGGCATCCTTGAAGCGGGGGCTCCAGTCAATGGCACCACGGCGAGCGGTGGTGGAGCAAGCCTCGTACATCCAGTCCATACCGTTGGCGCCGATGAGAGGGTACAAGCTCTGGGTAGCCTCCTCGACAGTCTCGTTGAAAGCCTCGCTGGGGCTGTGGCCACGCTCACGGAGAACCTCGTACTGGGCCAGGAACATGCCGTGGATACCACCCATCAAGCAGCCACGCTCACCGTAAAGGTCAGAGTAGACCTCCTTCTCGAAGGTGGTCCTGTAGAGGTAACCACTGCCGACGGCAACACCGAGGGCAATAGCCTTCTCCTCAGCCTTGCCAGTGACGTCCTGGTAGACGGCGAAAGAGGAGTTGATACCACGGCCCTCACGGAAGAGAGATCGCACGGTACGGCCGGAACCCTTGGGGGCAACGAGGATGACATCGACGTCAGTGGGAACATCGACCTTGGTGAGGTCCTTGAAGACGGGCGAGAAGCCGTGAGAGAAGTACAGGGTCTGTTTGCGGGTTAGCTTCTGCTGCCTTTGAGCTATTTGCTGCCAGCGGTGTGCTTACCTTGCCCTTGGTGATCTGGGGCTTCAGGTGAGGCCAGGTCTCAGACTGGGCAGCATCACTGAGCAGGTTCATGATGACGGTACCCTTGGAGATGGCCTCATCGACCTCGAACAGGTTCTTGCCCGGGACCCAGCCATCCTGCTCGGCATCCTTCCAGGACTTGCCGTTCTTTCGGACGCCAATGATGACGTTCAGGCCATTGTCGCGAAGGTTGAGACCCTGACCGTGGCCCTGAGAGCCGTAGCCGATCAGAGCAAGGGTGTCGTTCTTGAAGTAGTCCTTTTAGTCAAGTTAGCACTGTAGTTCTAGATGTTTTTGATATAAAATAAGTTGGCGGTGACTCACCAGGAGCTTCTCCTTGGGCCAATCCTCACGCTCTGGGATGTAGCAGTCAGCAATGAAATTCAACGTCCAGCAACGATAAAAACCTAGGCGTAAGCTCACCGAAGACCTCCTCGGGATGGCCAGCAAAGTCAATGGTCTTGACACCGCGGACCTGCTGCTGGGCCGGGCCAGCAACGGCAACAGGGCGGGCGACAGCAGTGGCGCGGACGGCGTTGAGGGCCGAGACGAAGGTGCGTCGCTGGACGGCGGGCTTGACCAATTGGCGGGCCAATGGCGACCTCACGGCCTTAGAAAAGCTTCTGGAGGACATTTTGATGGAGATTGAGCGGAGATTGGTGATACTGGAGGATGGTGTTGAGAGAAAAGCTTCAACGAGATCTACTAGGAAGCTTTGCAAAGACTCACACTGGCGCCGCCCGATAGCGCACAAAATTTTCCTAGGTAAAACTGGCAGGGTCTTTAGCACGGAGTTTTGCTGACCGACTTCGCAGTGGTGGGGAATCTGGGGGCATGCAGGGATTGGTCTAGTACCGGTACTCTCCCAGCGTGCTTCTTCCGCAAAATTACTCTAGAATGCTCGTACCGGTACACTTTCTATGAGCACGCGAGATCTAATAGCCTGCCTATGATTGCTGGTAGAGACTGATGTGAGCACTGCATGACAAGAAAAGCCTACTATGTACCTAGGTATGTATGTATGCATGTCACTCACTACCTGTACACCGCTCTCGAGGCGAGGTACTGGTGGGAACTGCATGTGAGAGGTCTGCGAGTGTCTCATCATGTCATGTCTTATTGTCCGTCCAAGTCTGGTCTGTCTGTCTGTTTGTCTTGTCGGAGGATCTATATAGCGTAAAGGGAGAATATGTATGGGAGGCGATTCAGGCTCTGTGACAGGCAGGCCGTCGAGGAGATCAAAATCACGACCAGAACGTTGCCGGCTCAGAAAGAAAGAAAAGCCTTACCCCCTGATAAAATCACAATCAAAAAATAAAATAAAAATAATAAACGCCTCAAGATGAATGCTCGCATCTATGCCGCCTGCGACTCCTCGCTGCCTCTATGCAACAAAGCCGTCACCGTCCATGTTCCTCATGCCCCTATTATTTCAGCACCCTATCGAATGTCTGCCCTTTGACGGTCCCGCCGGCCATGGACGACCGTACGTTTCGCTTGAATCCCTCTCTGTTGTTCCGTAGATCATCAGCGGCCTCCTTGTTGAGAGGGTCTGAGGCATTGGGCTCGAGGAATAGGAACTGAAGGCCGACGATAACGGCATTCAGGTTCAGCACGGGCTTCCAGTCCTCCCGTAGAATGTTCAGGCACACCTTGCCTTCCAGGTCGATGTTCGGGTGGTAGATTTTCTGCGTGCAGAGCACCTTTGGCGGCTCGTGGGGGAAGTTCTGGTTGATGTCGAAGGTAAAGTAGAATTTGCCCCCTCGGTACATGCCCTCGTCCGGCTCGATGGTCAGGGTGAACTTGAGGATGTTATCGGGGTCTGGGAATTCGGTCTTCATCGTTGAGCCCAGTGACAGCTCTGAGAGATCTGAGATCCGGACACCATGTTAGCAAAGATTCATCCTTGACAGAGGGGCCTGCGTCTGCTGATAAGATACCTTTCTGCACACGTAGCTGCGCTGCCGTCACCTTCTTCTTCTTTCCGCCTGCTGCTCCTTCGGCATTTTCAGCCTTTTGCTGCTCCTTTTTCTGTTGCGCCGCGTCAGTGCCTTGCATTCCTCCTCTGAGTGCCATGTTCGTGACTCACCATAGACCAGATCTTCAACATCTTGGGCGACTGTCCGACTCTCGTCGAGTATGCGGGGGAATCATGCAAGAGGCAAGTAAAAGGAAATAGGTATTAGGGGTTCGAAGTCACACCGCGAAAGTGATTAGAAAGGGAAAAATGTCGTCTTCGAGAAGTATCCAGACAGGCGGTTGTCTGGTGATTGCCACTAAGGAAGTTGGAGCCTGACGGAATTTCTATGGCCACCCGGGTTCCTTGCGTAATTGATGCCGCGCTGGTACTATTCGCGGGGCTGAGGTGGGATGAACTAAGGTTGGTGAGGCTAAGGCAGATAGATAGGCGCTGGTCAGGTAATCTGGCGCAGTGAATTGGTGAGTCAGCATAGCTTTTCTTAGGGACTACTTAAGCCCCTGATATTTGTACCGATGCCTTTCTACACCTCTGCCGGGGTAATATTTGTTAATTCTGAGAAGGAATCGTGACTTTTCAGACAAGAGAGTTGCTGCTTTTGTCAAGACCAGCAGGCCTATAGAAATAAACAGAATCTTCAAAGCCTCAATCAGGTATATTCAACTCGCTAAAATAACGTTTATTACCCTGGCGGAGGCGTAACACCCATTGCTCAATCTCAACAACACTGCACAGAATGCACAAGAAGGTTCACACAAGCTTCAAGGTGTTGGTTATATGCTCACAAGGTACTATGAATAGCCGAACAAGAGTAAAGCCATACAATCACAGCTTCACTTTTCACAAATCAAATATATCGCAAACCTGAGTGATAAGAATAATATCTTTCCATATTATGACATATAGCTACCTTAGAAGTCAAGAAACTAGAGAACTGAACGCCAGAGTCATGCCCGATATTTTTCTGTCAAGCCCCTTCTCAAGCTATGTACCAGGTCTGACTCTCCTCCAACTTATGGAAGGGTATTTATTTTCATGCTATGCCTCGCCTATTTCAATATGCGTGACAGAAATACTTTACAACTTGCTTCTTCTTGGCTCGCGGGGAAATCCTGCCTCGCGGGTGCCGATGCCTCTGCAAAGGAAACCTTTTAGCGTCTGGCAAAGCAGCACATGAGACCAGTCCTGCCCAGGAACCAGCAGAAACCGATGAAACGCACAATGGAGAGGGCGCCGGTGGCGAATAGCAGGAACTTGAAGAACCAGGCAGTACGCGCTGATGCGGTTTTCTATGCAGATATGTTAGTAAACTGTTTATCAGAAGAGAGCTTGTAGGGCGATAACTTACGCCAATGCCAAACGAGTTGAAGTTATCACTAGTGATGATAACCGCAAGCAAACAGTTCGAGAACAGCCATGTTGTGACAAGCATCGTTCGGAAAGACTTGTACGAGTCCTCGAGGTCCTTGGGCTCAGGCTTCACCTCTTCCTTGAAAGGAGCGAGAGCTCGGCGGACAGTCGACTCGAACTGGCTATCGATATCTTCTTGAGGCTTGTCAATCTCCTCCACGACAGCTTCGTCCTTCTCGCCCTTGGTGACAGTGGCCGATGGGAGACTTTCGTTCGCGTCGGAGCCCTTGGTTCCCCATGAGACATCATGCCAGTTGTTGAATGCGTAGACCATAAGAATGTTGATGTACGTGGACATGAGCACCATGTAGAACGGGAAGGAGTGGAACATGTGCCATGGATCCAGGTACATGAACGAGGCGATGAAGTACAGGCCGTAGATCGTAATCAGCGCCACAAGAATGACACCTGCTGATGATGAACCTCCGAAAATGCTTCCCAAGAAGTCGCCAACGTTGTCTGTCTTGATTTGTTCAGAAAGAGGAGTATTGAAAGCCTGGACGACGAGATACGCAGATAGGATTAGAATGTATGTCTGAATGACTGCGAAGACAACGAATGATGTGATGTATGTGTACTTGGATCCCTTCGGCCGATTACCCAGAGCCAAAATGAACTGCAGGATGACGAAGGCCAAGTAGATATACTTCAAAGATGCGTTCACAAAGGGAGTGACTGTGTCACCAAAAGGCCAGCCGTGGTGTTCCGAAGACGAGTCAGAAGCCACAGTAGGGGTGCCGACAAGGTCCATGATAACCGTTGTGGTGAGCCAATAGGATGCCAGAGAGAACCAGGTGAAGATGACGTTGAGAATGTTGTAGATGAGCTGGATGTGGAGGAAGAACATGCGAATCAGGTTGTGACCACTCTTGTACATACGTCCGAAATGCATCAGGGAGTACAAGCTGGCGGCGAATGAACCGTTGAGCCATCGTCGACGCTGAGAGATGAACTCTGGAGCTCCTTCAGGAACATCTGTTTCACCCTTTGCGGCTTTGATATAGCTCAAATGCCACTTCTGACCGGCCTTGGCGACCAATTCGAAGCAAAGAATACGATCTTCGGCCAAGAACATGTTCTTCTTGAAAATGTTCATGCCCTCGATACCCTTCTTACCAAGAATCTTGGATAGAGTATGGTCACCGTGGAAGTATTGCTCCAGGGGCCGGCCCATGATAGCTCTGAATCTGTAGGCGGAGAAAGCACCCGGCAACACACTAACGTAACCAAAGGCGCTCTCCAAAGGCTTGTCCAGAATGTTAGAGATCTTGTACTCGAAGTTCTGCACAGCTACCAACGGGTTCAGCAGCTTGCGCCCACCCTTTCCTAACATAGCGTGTATCTCACCACAGGCACCTCCTAAGTCCTTGTCGTTGTAAAAGCCCTCCCAAAGCGCCAAAAGTGACTTCGGGCTGGGTTTTGTACCAGCATCAATCAAGATGCAGACCTCAGGGTTTAGGATACGGCCAAAGGCATTAAACAGCCAACGGTGAGAGTTGATCTTCTTGCTGTTCTTGCCCTTCAGACAGAAGATGAACTGAACAGGAGGCAATGTGGATGCGCTCTCATCCATTGGTCGAATGAGCTGCTGGTTCGGAGTCACAGACAGCTGGGTGGTGTACTCGAAAATGTGAGCGACGGTCTCTTCGCCATTAACATCCTTCTTGACAACTCCGTCCTGGTAGACACCAATTGTGGCTAGTACGTCCAGGACGTTCTTGTCAGCTTTCTCGAGACCGTCGAAAACCAAGCAGACGACAATTTTCTGCCATGCAGGACCACCCTTGTTCCAGAATGTCGACTTCTTAAGGTTGACAATGTCTCGAATATTCTGCATCACACCGTGGAGGGTTCTGGAGAGCAAGACCTTGTCCTCGTTATAGTACGTGACCGCAATGAGAAGCTCGGTGTGTCTGTTGTACATGCGAGGGCGCAGATCGTAGCCGTTCTTGAGGGTAAAGTCGTTCGGGTCGCAAGTTGCGGCAGTATATCGCATCTTCATGAACTCCTCATTGTTTCCCTCGATATCTCGGTACTTGGGCTGTACAGCATTTCTGATGGCACTGGGGACTGGGTAGTCAATGCTCAGGACGGAGCCCTGAACAAGCTTGACTTTACGGGTGGCATAGCGCTTCAGGCCGCCGCTAGGGGCCATTCTCGGATCTTGACGTCTGAGCCAGCTCTCGTCAGGATCGATTGAAGACGCAGGGCGCCCCGGCTGCCCAACAGGGAAGCCAGTGTCGTCGAGCTCATGGTGGAAACCGCCATTGCCATATTCAGGGTTGAATGGAGAAACTCCAGGCCCGGCGCCAACGGCAACTCCAGGGCGAGTAGGAGCTGCTCCTGGAGCATACGACTCGGTCAGGCTGTAGGCGGAGACCGGTCGGACTGGGGGTGTATGTGTTCCAAGTCGGTCTTGTTCGTACATGGTTGAACCTTGGCTTAGCAGCGATCGCTGGGCCTCGTCATCAGTCTCCTCTCCGGGTGGGAGGTGGTACTGTACGGGGCATCAGATTAGAAATATTTTCAAAGCTTCAAGGGAGATTATCAACGAACAGTAGGATTAGGAGGAAGGTCCTGCATCCGATGGTCATAGCCATCGCCCCGGCCGTTGTACGCCATTGTTGGCAAGCAGTTTCAATGGCGAGCAGCAGTGACGAAGGAGGTCTTATGAGGCCGTCCAAACTAGATGTATGATGGTTATATGAATCGTGGTATCTGGGTATTGATGTAGTCCGTCAAAAAGAACAGGATGAAGCTGCGAAATGCCCCTCGTGATGGCAGACAAAGAAAGAAACCGACGGCTGGTTGCAAGATCGGACAGCTGGGGGCTTGGCGCAGACGGGCGAAACGGGACGGCCACAAAGGTCCGTGGAGGTGTCAAAGGGCAGGATGAACGAGAGAATATGATACAGTCCGTCCACCAGTTGAGCAGGACGACGACGACGATGATGATGGACGAGGTCGAGAAAGGTTTTTACAGCATGTCAAGAAAAGAGCTGGAGGAGAATAGGAGAGCCAGTCGTGTCCATTAAGAGGCAACCTTGGAGAAGAATCCAGCTTGTGGCTGAGCAAGGGTGCAGCATTTCCAGACGGGGTTTTGGTGGTATCCACACGTCAACGTGCACTACCGGCGTCATTCACGGGGTCGTTAGTGCGCTCGTAGTGGTGGCCAGCGACCTGCGAGCCTGCCTACCTCCCGAATAGCAGCATTCTCAACCAAGGCCAGGAGAGTGCAGGTGGCCCCCTAGCCAGCGAGCCAGCCAATGCCACCCCAAAGACGAGAAACGACGTCACTCAGCCCCCGTGCCGCCAACAAACAATCGCCTCCTTCACCACGATGGGCAGGGAGGTGAGATCGATCCAGCCATCCATCCATCCATCCATCCAGAGCTAGCAGGAAACCGCCTCGAAGCGCAGCTGATCTGAAGGAAAGGCACATCCTTCTAGAACCTCAAAATAAAGTTATGGGCGCATGTGCTCTAATTAGGTCCTCCTACCACATACCCAGTACTTGTGTTAGAAGCTCCAAGCTGGAGAGCTCGGTCACATTGGGGTGCTTGTGTTTCAACAAGAGCCAGGAAAAAGCGGGATGTCAGGTAACACGGCAGCTTGTTGTCTCCTCCCGTCGCTCTGGCTGGCCCTGAATCAGCAATAACAGCAGCCCCTTCAAGGTGCAGCAGTAGACAACTTAGACGAGCTCAAGACTGGGAGACCCGCGAATCAGCCTGGCAGCCTGACGACTTGCTAGCTAAATGGCCTATAAGCGACCGAGGCCCTCCTAACGAGCGCCAGCGCAAGCCATCCCATGCCCTGGCTAGATGGAATCATGGGTGTGGGCGCCTGAGGCAACAATGCAATTCTTCTGAAACAAGCCAGCCCGGCAAGTCTGCAGAAAGGAGAAAGAAGTTTTGCGGTTGAGAGTCAGCACACCTGCATATTCCATTGTCTCATGTTTTCCACTGCGTGCCACGGCGTTCCCATGGCAGAGGCAATACGACAGAAAACTCTTCGGATGCAACGTGAGCTTTCTTCTATTCACAGCATCACAAACACGAGGTCTGCTTGGCCTGCATTATTCCTGGTCGCCATCCGCTGTATTTCGTTCTATCTTTTTTGAGTTTCCCACTCCCACGCCGCGTGTTCGGTTGTACCCGGCCAAGCGCCCCGTCCTATCATCCCCCCAGCGCCAGAGTAGGGCATTTCTGTTAGTGCGCCGTTCGCTACCCGTACGCGTGTTGCCTTGCTCTAACGTTTAGGTAACGGGATCGTCAGGGAGAGCGATTAAAAATAGAATTAGGCGGACCCCATCCCCACTGAATTGAACCCTTTGGTGGATTTGGCGGACCTACCGACCTCTAGTGGCTCGTGCCTGCCACTGGCGACTGAGGCTGTGCTAGATCGCGAGCTTCCCAGGGGGAGCGCGCGCCTGTGAGGCCTCGGAAGAAACAGAACTCCCTTTAGAAGAAACGTGACTGATGGCAACAATATCGCATGAATCCGATCGTATTGCTATGACTCGGACTTAGTTGGCTCACATCTAAGTTCAGGCGAAGCTGAAAGGAATATGCCCGACGCTATGCCAAAGAACCAAATCATCCTTCCAAACCAAGGGCCTAGGATCCTGGTGCTCCAGAATGGAAACAAAGGAAGGGGCTGGAATTTCTTGCATACTAATCACTTAGACGTGTCGCTGGCTCGCTGCAGAAGACAAAGATATGACTCACCTGGAAGACAAAGAAAAGGACGGAGGCGCCCGTGGCGTATCCCCGAACCCTTGTCATCCGTGCCGTACAAGTCCCGGTGCCGGTGCCGAAGCTCATACCCGGCTGAACTACCGGTGATCATCTACCACAGTTTGAGAAATCAGCCGGCTGGCGAGTCCAGTGTCACTCGAGTTTGTCATGGTGCTTTAGAAGCGCACATCGTGGAGGCTTGTAAGATAAGAGAAGCTTGGCAACAGTAGGACAACCCCTTCTTTCTGGACCAGACCCATGATTCTACACCAAGACAACCCCGACATGACTTCAAACTCTATCAACAAATATGCATTTCGATCCGAATCCAAATTCAAATCCATGTTCAAGGTTGCTAGGTTGAAGCCGGACGACGCGAGCGCGACCGACGTCGGCGGTGATGAGACCTAGTTGAGGACGAAAAGCCTTCCCTTTAGCCTGATAGGCTCTCGCCATCACACTTCAGGTCAACTGTGTCAACTTACTTGTTCTTGTCCTTTGCACCCTGGCTCCTTAAGAGGTGTCGCTATTGGTCATGGCGAGGTTCCAACCTTGCCTCTGCCCTCGCCCTTGGGTACCAGTTCCGCGTCGCGGGTGATGCTCTGCTGCAGGCCGTGCCGTTTGTTTCCATATACATATATTGCTCTTATTCCGGGTTGCTTAAGCCTGAACCTGCTTTGCTATATGACTGTGCACCACTTTAGGGACTCGAGTAACGTATCTTGGACACAGGAGTAACGTGATGATGGTTTGAACCATGTCAGCTACAAGATTCTGTATCTACGTAGTAAGAAGCCAAATCACTTGAGGAATCACGAAAGTCCATGAGGGCTTCTACTCTACACGATAATGAGGCATATAAACAAGTTTCAGTCATGTGTCTTCAAATAGAGCACTCGGCAATGAAACAAGTTCACGCAATGAGCGTCCAGCTCGTCTGATGTCATCTCCTCAATGCCATGAACCTCAAGGAGCTGCTAGGGCCAGCTTTTTCGGACAATTATCACGGACGGATCGCGCCATTCGACTGGCCAGGGGGCATGTTGCTACAGCTATGCCGCATCTGGACAATCTCGGCAGAGGCACCAAAGGAGCCTGTGCGCGTGTCGGTCACAGGGTGAGGAGGCACTGGGGGTAGAGGGCAATTAATAAATACCGTGCCTCGCGTGCTGTACCGATGCCGCTCTGCTGCAAGCGGGGGACGGCTTGGATTCGCCCATGAGCAAATTAACCTGGCCCAGGGCCGCCAAGCTGCAATAAGAGCGTCAATGCAATCAGGATGCTCATATGATTATGTGCGGCGATATTGCTCTTGCGCCTGGATTGATGAGGTTGCACCCGTCGACCGCTTCAATGCTGCTGCTGCTGCTGCTTTTGCAGTGGTACTTTCCGCGCGTCTAGGAGAGTTGTGTGTTCGTACTGTAGGATATGGATAACGTGAGACCAGCACTCAGTCACCCAGACGAAGTTTGTGGTCGACTGCCAATGCTAGGATTGGAGGAAGTGTAAACCCCCGGCCTGTGGGTTTCGGTGTCTACGCAGTACGCAGTATGGAGCTTCAACATCCTGCAAGATCCGGCCCAGGACGCGCATGCCTAGTACTGCGAAGTAGGTAGAGACTAGGCGACCAATGTGATATCGAGGAAGCTGCAGACTCTTCAGTCTTTAAAGGCGATATGGTCTTACTGCGGTAGATGATCGTCAGCTCCCGCATCGTGCAGCCAGCCAAGCGTGCTGCATTCAATAAAGAAGTAATAATTATCCTCACTCGTGCACTGACTGCAGAGTACTCTACCACTACTATGTATGCAGCATACCTGCATAGTAGGCGCAGGTGTGCTGACCAGCACCTGTCCAAGCCTGTCCAAGGCGGACAGACGGTGCCAGTGAAGGGCCAAAGAGGGGAAGGAATGGCTTGGGAGGGGGTGGTAAAATTACCAGGGGCCAGCCAGTAGTGCCTGGGGCGGCGGGCGAATAGCAGCGGGTTGGCGCCCACCTGCATCCCTCGCTGTTTCGCTAAGAAGGCCCTAGTTCGCGGTGGTAAGACTGGCGAGACCGCCCAGGATTTGTTTGCCCATTTGCCCATTCTTCACGCTTCAGGGCGCTCCGCTGCGCCTCTGCCACTATCTCTGCGTGCCCACCCGGACCCTGTCAGGGACGTCGCTGCAGGTATTCGCTCACCCATCGCACATACAAAGAGTACTTCGGGACCAGAGGGTCTCCCTGCAGTGGTTCCTCCTTCCGTTAATGTCAAATGCCCGTTCCTGTCGTTTCTTCCTGTTCCTGTCCCACTGTGCCCCTCGTGTGTGGTGGTGGTGTGTGTAAGACTGTGTGTGTGTGTGTGCTCCGTGCCCACCCAGCAAGTCCCTACTGTCCCCAAGGTAGCATAGTGGAGGTGGTAGTGTAGCAGCGTGCCAGAGAGCCAGACCACGCCAGACCACTCAGGTTGCAGGGACAGACAGGCTGCACTGCAATCAATCTACATAGCGGTAGTATTGCCCGGCGCTCATCTCTCCCTCTTTCGCCCCCTTGACGGACCTGGATGCTCTCTTCATCCTGTCCTCATCTCCATCATCTCACTCGACTCGACGACGACCTGCCAAACAATCCCTCATCGTCGGCTTCCACGAGACAATAGCGATCTGTCTTCTGTCTTCTGTCTGTCTGAATGTGCATGCAGCAGAGCAGCATCTTGCTATATCAGTAGTTGATGGATTTCTGAGAACAAAAGATCAAAGCCCCGTTCTCATCCCTTCTTCACTTCACCTTGAGCTAGTCTCGCCAGTCACTCGTTCACCCTTCCGACCACATCAATAAGCCCGCCCTCGCCGGCCTCTGCCATCCCTTCGATTCCCCTGTCTCGCGACCGTCTATTCCATTTCCTGCAGCCTTACGAGCATCCGTTCTCTTTTGAAGCACGTCTAGAATTCGATATCTCTCCATCGCCAATACGAATTATCGACAACGATTGATTACATGCGCTGCCAAGCCTGACAGGACCCAGCGTCTGATCACCAAAACGGATCTGCAGCCGATTGTTATCCCCCATCTAGCGACTCCCTCGTATCTCGCCGATCTCGAGGACTCTCAATTCAATATCCCTTTGCGGAGATCACCTCATCGTCAACTCCTTCTTTCTTGCTTTCCTACTACCCGCCATGCCTGGTGTCGTGGATCCTACGGGAGGTGAGTCTGCCTGCGTCCCACTGGGCCCTTCTCGCCCATCCACCCACCCCTTTGAACACGAGTCGCTAACCACATCGTCAGTCATCCATGACTCTCTGCTTCCTCGACAGAACGGGTGTGTAGTCTGTCAATCAGGCACGCCCGTCTGCCCGACATGTGCATCGAATGAGGAATGCCAATTCACCGTTCCTCTTGATTGTACGCAATGCCCGAGGGCATACTGCGCCGTTTCTAGCCCGACGCCAACCCCGACTGCGTCGAAAAGTAGTGGCCCCAGCACAGGAGCCATTGCAGGAGCTGTTGTGGGAGGTGTCGCCTTGATTGCTGGTGTCGGCATCATCACCTATCTAGTGTGGAGGTTTTGCATCAAGAACAAGCGACAACAGTTGGAGCAGGAGCCATGGGATGAGGACCAGGAGACTCCTAGTACGGAGGCTGAGAAGGTGTTTGCACAGAGGAGAAGCCAGCGAGCGTCGACCCATACTGTCCACTCGATCGCGTCGACTGTGCTCACCCGAGCTTCGAATATCATCCAGATCGCCTACATTCCCGGTGTCACCAACCGAGCTACTCCTACGTCGCCCACGCTTCTTGTACCTCCCGTTCCTCCAATCCCAATCGCCATATCCCAAGCGAACAGCCCAGCTGCGACCGAAGATCAGCACTTTTTCGTGCCTGGCGATTTGCGCGATTCCACGTACTCCGGCATTTCTGGATACAACGACCGCACATCGTATGCTAGGACTTCATATGCGCCGCGGTCCAGCATAGCGTCTACCATCTACGGCAAGAACGCAGTCATCCTAACACCTGCTCAGACCGGCATGCGTGCCAAGGCTGCTATGGTCAGTGTACGTTCAACTGGCAGTGGTAACTCGGCGACCGGTGGCCTTACTCCGCCCGTCCCGGCTGTCGACTATGACAAGTACAACAACATGGCACCACCTAGTCCTGCCGCCAGCACATTCAGTGTAGGGTCTACGTTCCTCAACAATGCTACCGTTCACACAGCTACAGCCACACGCGCACAAGTTGTTCGTGTGGGAAGCGGTCCCAAGAAGGGCTCGCCTGATAGTCCTGCCAGTGTGCCAGAGGAAGACGTTCTACCACAAATGTCTTCACCAACCGTCCGTGACTCTAACGCCGTCACACTGATCGACGACTCTCCCGTGCCCGACCAAGGACCTTTCTCCGATCCTCCCGAGAACAGGAAGAGCACGACTAGCCTGAGCGCCGTCATTGAGGAGGCAACAAGACGTGCCTCCCAGAGGAC
The DNA here is from genome assembly GCF_000392275.1 of Phaeoacremonium minimum UCRPA7. Classification (NCBI taxonomy): domain Eukaryota; kingdom Fungi; phylum Ascomycota; class Sordariomycetes; order Togniniales; family Togniniaceae; genus Phaeoacremonium; species Phaeoacremonium minimum. The sequence continues at coordinate 175,882 of NW_006921255.1, read as the reverse complement.
GAGTGCTCTGAACAAGACCGAAAGGGAACGGAGTCCCTTCGGAGACGAGCATGCGACTCACGACGATTAATCTAGCCCGGCGATCAATTCGCAGGCATCACAATCTTTTATGCTATCTAGCGTCCCTAAGATATCTACTTCACTTCTTCGTACCTATTTTGAGCCGCAAGTGACGGCTTGGATGTCAGACTTTTGGACCCATTTGTTTTGGTCCTTTTTGAGAAAATCTTTATTTTGGCGGATTTGGCTTGCTCGATGACAACCCCAATGGCTTTTTGGACGGCGTTGATAGGCCCCTTTTCCTGGGTTAACGGAACGAGCAATGTGAAGGGCTGCCACTTGGCACCTGATTATCACTGATGAGACTCTATGGAATAGATATGATTTCTTTCTACATCGTCTCCCGTGTATGTGCTTGCGAATTTGGTGAATGTTTGTTGCTGCGTGATATCCTCCATCTAAATTGCTTGACACACCCAATTAATGTTCTTCGGCCATCAAATATCGATCTGACTGGCAATGTGAGTCTCAATTTGTAGAAATACACAGTTTGTTCGTGTTTGGTCAACGTCCTCAGTCACAACCGTCAATGTATTGGGTAGTGTACTATCTGAGTCTTATCAATCAGGAATAGTATGTCCGGGACATCAAGTGATGCCTTTGCTTGCCAGGCCAAATTAGATCAGCTTGCCATCTCCTTGTGGCCCAAAAACACGGCCTGCTTAGCACAAAACTTAGTCCAACACAATACCTTTGCCATGATTGCCCATCACACTCACAAATACCAAATAAGTCCAGACGTTCTGCGTAGTCATCATCTCCAAGGTGAATTTCTCCTTCCTGTGATAAAGTGTAGCCTTGTTAAGAAAGCCCTTGGTTGTTCTCGTGTATGTATGTATCACTGGACACGGAGATGGGTGTTCACTGCTAAGACTCCTCACCACTCCAATATATATCTGGCCACATTTGTCAATATATATATACACGGTAGAGCAACAGGACAAATGGCACGGCATTTTGTTGTCCGGTCGAGTTCAATGCGAACAGAAATATAAAGACGGTGATCTCCTCCCGATTGGAAAGATTTGGTTACAAGCTGTACAGTGCCGTCGCCAACGCCCAGTCAAAGAAATTCCGGATCTAGAGGATCCAGAACCGCGACGTGTCTGACCCGGCGGCCAAGACGATCCAACAGAAGCGCGAGACTTCTGATCTCGACACCATCAACCTCACCGTCCTACAATACCTAAAGTATGCCAAGGCGGGAACCGCCGAGGATTCTCCCAAGCGATACAAACAGGACTACGCAGCCCAGGGATACTACCATGGATTCTCCGCCGACGACTGGTTCCGTGGGGTGTGGGCGTTCATCTTCTTCACCGGCCGTCGCGACAACAGCAAGTCCACCCAACCAACCAACCAACCAACCAACGAGTATCAACTCTGTAAGATCACTGAAAGAGCTACAGATGACTTAAGATTACACATGGAATAGTCCGGGACTGTTCTTCAGCTTAATCCTTCACCGTAAATTATTTATTCACCACAAGGAGAATTTTTTCAAAATTCACACCTTTATAGAGCTCGTTTGGAGATCATATTCACCAATCAAGAAGCGCCTGGCGAAGGCGAGGCAGTCGACTATCCTGCTTCATGCTACTTGCCATCTATGCCGTTTGCGCTCCAGACGTACAGCTACCTTGACTTCATCGGTTCCTTCCTATATATGAATATACATCAGATGAACAGAAAGGGGTGCTCAATGGCAACGGACTACACCTGCCCAAACTCTTTACTAGAGATATGCTGTCTTGAACACATCGAGTAAAATTTGGAACCACACAATCTTCAAAATAGTAACCTAAACCTATATGATTTGAAAACTTGGTTCGAGTTGAGAAGAAGCACCTCATGATGGGAATAGCCCGATCTCAAGAATGAAACGAAAAGGTTCTCATGAAATCAAACAAGAACTTCTAGATATTTTCTAGCTTTATAATCACCAGACTATGTGAGAGAAGAACCTGCCATTCAATGCCTACGCTTAGGAGGCCTGGGTGTCAAGGCTACAGCGATCCGACACCCAAGAGTGAAGACGTTGCGGCATATAACCGGGGTGCTTTCCGAGACGTACCAAATAAACCAACCGTCATGGACATCACGAGTACACCATCGACAAGCAACTTGATGATATTCCGGCTAGGGCGAACAGTAGAGATATGGACTTCGACCGTTCACCACGAACAAAAGTTCACTGCGTCATGAAGATCATGGCGGAGATCAACCGAAACTTCCGAAAAGAGCAAAATCAGCTGCCCCATCTTAGACGACCTGCACTGAGTGTCCCGGTTGCCGAGGACACCACGACCGCCAAGTCAGCGGTCAAATCCCAGTCATTGCCCACCAAACCTTGTATGAGCGCTGAGGTGAAGAAAGCTCTGGCGGACTCAGGAACAGCTATTTTCATGAGTCTACCTGCGCCGGATCTCAGAAAGCGCGCTTCGTTCGAGGATTTATTTGAGCATATCAGACACACTGCCCCAGAGAGAATCGCCAACATCCAGCAGTCGGGCCTGTCTTTCCTCGCGGTTCAGTATCGGAACACTAAAGCCCGGGACGCAGCGAAGAAGCTGCTGGACAAAGCTGTCTTTAGGGACAAGAACGGGGAGGTTGTCAAGTTGACAATCGCTAACTTTGGTGAAGTGGTTCAGGAGATCCCCATGGTGTAGTTCATCACTGGGTGCCTGGGCATTCAACCAGATGTCGGAATTCCTCGTGGATACGGTACCAGAGAGGTCGAGACTTGATAAAGCTTGTCTTGCCGCTCCCGGGGTTTATCTACCCATGACAGCAATCACTAGCCTCTGATCTCCCAGGGTGTAGACTATGAATGGCCATCATGTCGACCCTGAGTCCGTCACTACCTTTTCTTACCAAAATCTGCGAGAGGCAGTATGCGACTCCGCCATGACCAAAGATCCGTCTTGAGTCGATGGCTTGGATACGATGATCAAGACGAGCGATCGTTCTGATATATTACAGTATGACAGGGAGTAATGATTTTGCGCTATATTATTATTGGGGACTGAAGAAGAGCAGTTGATTGAAGGATATACTGGAGAATCATAGCCAGGGGGATCGCAGACAAAACAGCACAATCAAGAACATAAGAAATGTTGGATGTTTTTAGACTCTCAAAAGTTCTGGGCTATCAAGGGGGTCACTCACCAGATAACTCGGCTGTATTCTGGATAGGATTAGGACCTTCCGGGCTTCAAGTTGCGAGTGTATAGAGAGAGAGAAAGGATGAAACAAATAACAAGCATATCAGATGTAATCTGCTTAAGAATCTTTTGAAATATAGGTCACCAAACTCCTGGACGACAAAAGACTTGAGTGTAAAGATGAAGAAATAAGGAATAGAAAAATAAAGGATAGAGGAAAGAAAAGTTTCAGGAAGGCTTCCTGGATACGGCCTCCAGAAGGAAGGAGATTAATACAAACTGCAAATAACGAAGGAGGCAAATTTTCCTTTTAAGGAATGATAACTGATGGAGAGTAAAAGAAAAGAAAAGGAGAAACCCGAATTGCAAATATATCAAGCTGACCTTCTTGGCCACTTCTTATCGCTTGATAGTTTATGAGTTGTAATGCTGATGAAATCTCGAATAGAGTAGAAATGTTATCACCAATTAATGATGCTGCAAAAATTATTGTTTGCAGTCGACAGCTTGCATGCTGTTGGGGAGCTTTTCTGGTTGTGGAAAGAGAAAGAGTGTGGAGATGGAGTTCAGATGAAGTTTATATCCGAGTGCTGCAGTCAAGTCAACACCAAACAATCGATGGCACCAAGGATGACGGAGCGACAGATGTGTCTTGACTAGGTAGTCACGAGTCTCACGAGAGCCTGCTATTTGCAAAATGCGAAACACTACATCACGTCTACGAATTGGTGTCGAGTAAGTGCTAAATTATTGTCCCTGAAGAGTCCTGCTAGAAGTGTAGGAAAGGATCAGCAACACGCTCAACCGCTTGGTCTCCTTGTCGAGGATCAATCAAGAATCATCTAAGTGCTAAAGATTCAACCACTGGAGCGGCATCAGCAGAGGGCACGATAGTGTTGCCAATATGACATCCTCGCCTGAACCCAAAAAAACGACGGCGAGTCGATGACATTGACGACACAGCGAATTCCCTCGAGCACCATGGACAAGTGCTAAGCCAAGTGCTAAATCCCGAGTCCCAGTCACCAATACTTGAGACCTCATTTGGTGATTTTGATGTCGTCGAATCCTATGGGGATGTGCGAAACACAAATCCGTCAAGTGTTCAGCCTTTTCTACTCGAGTAATATGCTGGAGCCTCTCGACGATCCCCCTCTACCAGAGGTCAACTCTCTACAAACTGCTAAAGTTCTACAAAAAATATAAACAGCATATCGTATGATAGAGTGTCGTCAGGGTTGATCCTAGAATATGGCGAAGCATATCCCAATGACATCGATAGCTGTGTACTCAAGGCCGTCGGTGATGAAGCTGAGCCAGCCGAAGATATCTAAACACCCACGAGCAAAGGATGACAATGTAGCCGGAGAGCACCCATATACTTCGACAACGAGAACCAAGACTGAGAGCCTTCCATAACTTATTGAATGCATCTAGAATATCGCACGGCTAGTCACTGATAATCTGCCGCTTCTGTTCTACAAGCATGCCAGGAGTGTACCCTGGGCCGTCCTTACTAGCGAGTCTGCCTTACTCGGGACGTACCAGACCCCAAAGACTACATGTCATACTGGCCACAGCATTTTACCTGAGAGACGCCTTCATATAGCTAAATATAAAACCGTAGTGGGAGGCTCCCTATCCATCCATGTGGTGGCAGCAGCTCTCCGCCGCGTATCGACAGTCGACAGAGCCGTCCTAGGTGGTCCATGCATTGCTGCCCCCGTATTGCGCATGCAGCCAGACTTCCGGCGTAGCACCGTCAAACATGTAGGAATGGCACTGTATAGTGCGGCTAGACAGTCCGCGAATTACCAAATGCTCAGCTCATGAGACAGCATGGCCCTGGCTAGACTTCCCTCGTAGTCTTTAGAGCAACATACAGCTATAGCCGAGAGATCACAAGACATCACAAAGGCGTGCCACGACACCTCGCCTTTTCCTCCGCGGAAGTCGGCATTCAGACACAACCCTAGTGTAGATCATAGACAAGTCCCGCAGTCACCCAATCGACATGACGAGGCACACATACACACACAGCTTAGCCTCACGGACCGCTACAGCATCCGAGGTCCTTGTGGTCTCCGTGTGACGAAGCAACGAGGGCACGCGCATCGGTCTTCACGCCATCGTAGGGCGCCCAGCCAGATCAGATGGGCCACGCTAGACCAGCCACTAGCTAGGACCCCCAATAGCCGATGCTGGACGGGAGACGGAACGGCTCGAGGAGGATTAGAATCCGTCGAAAGAAAGTACGATGCAGATGAGGGTGGCCAGGGAGAAGGAAGGTTGGCATCCGGCCACCGCCCGATGCCGCGGCTACGCGCGAGGCGAAGCTAGGGGATCGACGGTGCGTGGGCGTGATCGATGCGGGATGATGTGAAAGGGAGCGATACGATGGCAGCAAGGCACCAACTGGCCAAGATGGTCTGACGAGCGTCGTTGGCTCGAGGATGATATGCTCCATAATGTCCGCACCGCATGCAGCAGCGTGACGAGCATGCAGTGCAGCTGTGCTATTGAACAGCTTCCTACTACAGAAGCTGCTTGTCCCATCGGATGGCCCTGTAGCACACTTGTCTACCGAATAATAAATCGATATATGACGAGCTACCCTGCGGAAGCCGAGGAGCCCTGCGGGTGGCGTACGGGTCGTAAACGCTGCAAGCACTGCAGCAGTAGTGGCGCCTCAGCGCTTGTCGTGCTTCCGCGACGTGACGGTGGTTACAGCTCGCTCGTCTAAGCAAAAGCCACCATGCATGAGTATTGGTGGCACGGGGTGAACTTTGTGCTGCGTTGAACGAGACTTCGGGTGAGGTTGCCATATCGTCGCCTCCTCTGGGGAGCTTTCCCTATGGTTATGTGTCTATGGCACTTGCTTAGACACTATAGCTTAGCAAGTGAGACAACTCCAGCTGCTCTGAACAGGTCTGGATGTCTTCCAAGCATAGTTTGACTTAGCTGCAAAACCACAACGTGGGGGAACATCACAGAGTGGGAAGCATCCCCTGGTCACACTGATCACCTGCGGGCACTGGCCTGTACAAAGTTAATCCAGAACAAGGAACATGGCCTCTTAGGTTTCATAGTATCAGCCATCCTCGCTCGACAGATGTTTCATCCATGAATACTATCTTCAAGAAAAACCACAAGCTAAGGGCACGTGGGGGTGCTACTATGCACGTGGGTAGTATCCTCCAGGAAACAACACCACGCCGAGCAATGCGCATGTATCGCCAACAGCCAGGGAAATTGTGTCAACTCGACCGCCTTCCTGGCTAGCTCAACGACCAGCCACGATCGTCGGTGAGCAACGGCCGCAAGTGCTGAGACGATCTCCAGGCTAGAACTAGGGAACACCCCACGGGAATGACGAGCTGGAAACTCTGGTAATGTGGGGGTTAGCTGTGCTTGTTGTTCATTGCAGAAAGCCACGAGCCTCGCCTCGCCGTTGAGGTAAGATCGCACCACCGCGAGCATCTGCCCATGGGGACTCTGCGGGATGATATGCTTCAATGTGTAAGCCACGGAGCGCGGACAGGGTATGATAGTTGCTTTTGCTAGACACGAGGTTGATCGATTGGAGTTCTTGCCCTTGACCTTTGACATGTTATAACTTGGCGATTGTAATATTGACGTTTAGAACGCTGGCACTGAGGCATGTGCCAGGAGACAAGAATGATCGAGGATAGTCTCACAACTTTTGCTCCTCACCTATGATCGGCTCGGTCATCCCAGAAAACGGCTCCTGACTTTGATGAGCGCCAAGCTTCTGATACAGTAGCGAAGTGGCACCCTGACCACGAGCTACCCAAGGTGTCAGTCCCGATCCCAAGTCCCTGGTTTGTTGGCATGGGCGAAAGAATGGTTGAATCCTAGAGTTTCTAAAGGACTCTATCCCTACTTTGGGTAAAGGAGTGCTGTGTGGATAATTGCACCTTCCGCAAATGCCCCCAGCTGCCGCACTGAACCTGGGATGTGCATTGAAAGGCCCACGGAGGTAACTTCTTGGGCTCTGAGGCGCGGCCGAGACGGGGGGCGGCTTGTTGCTATCAATTACCGATTAGGGGCGGGGGAGATACCGATAACGAGGGTCCCCTAAGCAAGCAGCAACGGCGGCGCCAACCAGCCTCAAATCTCTTCGACAAGTGTGTACGGTATGGTGTAGTCGAAGTCAAGTCAAGTCAAGTCCTGCAGATGCAGTTGCAGGATCTTCGCACTTCGTCGCAATCTTGCTCGCTCTTTCCCCAGACCGGTCTATGCAAGTGACTGGTGAGTGCGCAAATGGTATTGCCTGCCGATCTGCAGCAGCAGCAAGAAAGCCTCAAGGCATCACAGGTCTCTCGGATGGAACCGCCGTCGGGACTGCCTCCGGTGGAAATCATCGCAAACAGCAGCCTCTGGAACTTCTTGTGAGCCTGGCCTGGCGTGTCACGGCTCGTTGATTAGTTCTCCGACCCAGCCATTACTATGCAGTAGAATGAGAACCGGTAGCGGATTGGGATCCAGGACCAATGGCACGGACAGTAACAGGCCCCGCGGCTGCTCTCCCGCCTTCCGCTGAAGAGGGGCATTTTGTGGACAGTGCCTTCGCCGATAATTACAATACAGGCATGAAGAGCGAAAGCCTTCATGTCTTCTCCGAAACCCTGTCCGACTCGTGCGTGGAGCGAAGATCACCATCTTGCGGCCGAGCGGACACACGTGAAATGTCAGAGCTGCAGGAGCTATACAGCCTCAAGAGCCAAAAGACGGGATGGATCTCAGGGCCACCTCAAGGGCCATATGGGAGGGCGAATTCGACGTTTCGTAGACTTGTGCCGCGAGTTCCAAATGCGCTTATTCATGATGACCTCTCAAACCTCGAGTATGACTGTCGTTCATGCTGGACTCTGAGGGAAGGATGCCACACCCAACCCCTGAAAGTTCCCTTCCCGTGGCTGTGGTACCGGTGAAGCAAATGACATCAGTAAGACCTGAAAATCATCATTTTTGAGGATGGCATCAGGTATGGGCACTAGGCCAGATAGGCCCCCTTGTCAGGATGCATCTGGGCTCTTCCGAGCGCCGGAGTTTATACTGTAAAAGAACCGTTGGTGCTGCGGTTCTTTCGCGTTCGCTTATGGGTCCCGGCTTTGGCCTGTCTGGTGTTTTCTTTCTGGCGCCACAATGCCCGAAAATTGTACAGTGGCTTGGATCATCACTGATATATACTACTTTCAGAAACGACAGGGCTGCCTGGTGCGGTAAAAGTGTACCGAGACAAGACTTTCTCCAAAGAAAAAAAAAAAGCGGCAGGCAAAACGGAAGACCATCGTCGCGACATCTGAGGATGGTTGTGGTGGCCCGGCTGTTTTCTGCCCCGCCATAATGAAACTGCCCCCCCAGGTGGGGAGAAAGACAGAAAGTCGTCTGTCGACTTCACAAGTCCATCCGACATCGTTCGGGATCCCTAGGCATACATTCTCTCTCTCTTCGTGGGGGGCAGGGTCCAAAAGTTGTCAGGCTATTGTAGGCGCGAGGGAAGCGAAGCTGTTCATCTAGCTCTGCGGTAACGGCGATAGCTCATAATGCTAAATGTGTTAGGAAGGGCTAATCGTGGATACTTCCACAACTTACTTTTCTTAATTCGGTACATTTGTGGGCAACAGCAGGTGGCCCGAGTGGCCTAGATGTCGCAAGCGCGGCAATAGTGAGGGAGTTGGCTGATGACCCCGCGAGATACTCAGATGAAAGGGTCGATCATCAAACGGCATGATAAGATAGGAATTGATTGACGACTGTCTATTTGAATATCCTCTTGAGAAATTTCATTTCGCAGTAGTGTGAACGATGCGGAAGGGTGAATGCGAAAGGCACTTCGAAGGAGCTTTCGTTGAAACGAAACTCGACCCCATTCCTCCATCACAAGGCTCCCCCAAGCTGCCCTCAAGGTTCCTCGTCTCCACAGCTTAGCTAGAGCTATCATCCTGTAGACCAACCTGTCACGCAATCCAAAACAAGTGGACGTGCTGACGAGCTGGCAAAGATAACCTCCTTTTTTGATATGGACAAGCAGCTGGATCTGCAAGCCGCTGACTCCAAACACCGACAAGTACCCTCGAGATATCGAGTTAGAAAGTCGTCTTCTCCATGGTAGTAAAATCCGAACCCCTACGCCCCGGTTATGCCTATTTTGGATCGTACGCCATTCGCCAGATCAAGGACTGGTAATGGATGGATGGTTGAAAGTAGAAAATGCGGGTGTGAGCAAAAACGAGGAAGGCACATTTCATGCTGACAAATGGCTGAGCCAAGAATCGATCACCAATCGCCCCAAGAGCTTCGGGAAAAGATGTCGGTAGAGTCACCGTAGACAAAGTGTCATGTATCAGCGCAGCGTGGCCTCGTAATATACCCGCGCGCAGTTCTCTGGCCGTTTGCGACCTAGAGCCTCTTGAGGGCGACCTCATAATATGACGCACTTCCGGTCCCTTCTGCGGTAGCGCTCCGCGTCCCTCGGCGGTCGGCCAATATCGCCATTACCTTGTGGTCGACGGCCGCCTCCAGCTGCAGCAGGGACGGGCCTGGCGGCAATTTGTCGCTGGCGGCGCAGTATTCTGACGACGTCGTAGAACGCCTTCTCGACGTTTATACAATTCTTGGCAGAGGCCTCGACGAATTCGCAGCCTAATTCTCGGGCAAGGGCGTGCCCCTCTTGTGTGGAAACCTCGCGCTCTGTGACTCGGTCGCTCTTGTTGCCCACCAGCATGATGGGCACAGGCGCCTGCGGCAGTCCTGCCGATATGGGCGATCCGGGATAAGAGGGCGAGTTTGCGCAAGACTCCTTGACTCGTTGGATCTGATGGTGAAATCTCTTAATGCGCGAGAAGGATGAGCGGGATGAGATGCTGTAGACCAAGACAAACCCCTCGCCGTCTCGGATCCATTGGTCTCGCAGGGCTGTGTATTCCTCCTGTCCGGCGGTATCGAGAACCTCAAGCATGCAGGCTTGGTTGTCGATCACGACTTGCTTCCGATATGAATCCTCAATGGTAGGGTCGTACTAAACATGAGATGTCAGAGCTGTAACGAGGAGGGGCAACACAAACACAGGAAAGGACATGAAGCACGCGAACACATGGCGAAAGCTTAAGCATTTCCGCCATATTCGGAGGGTTTGGGGGGTGGAATGAGGCGACGGGAGGAGCAGTAGTAGCGACAGAACAGAACAATGACGGTAGGGGCAGAAGGGGACATACCGTTTCCACGAAATGCTGCAAGCATAGCTGGATTGTCAAGGCTGTCTTCCCTACACCTCCATCGCCGAGCACCACCAGCTTGTACAAGACCATTTTGCCCGCCATTGTGGATGATGGTGGTGTTGGTGTTAGTGTTGATGGTGGTGGTGGTGGACAAGGCCAGACACGGCCCTAGCTTTGCTCTGATCGGCTAACTGATAACGTGCTGATGGGAGCCGAGGGGGCGTGCAGATAGGGATTGATTGCGGGATAGGCGAAGTGAGGGCGCTCCGATCGTGTGAGCTGGGTATCGACAGAGATGGCGCTGGATGAAGCTGGCCTTGGGGAGGAGGGAATTTGGAAGTCGGCGATCGTGAATTTGTGGTGGAGGAAAAGTCACAGCAGCAGCAGTAGGCGGTAGGTGTTTGTAGTTAGGTTAGGTAGGGGAGGTAGGGTTGGTAGGTAGGTTGAGCAAGTGAGTGAGTGAGTGAGGATGGAGGAGGAGGAGGAGGAGTAAAGTGGGCGGGCGGGCCTAAGCTTTCTCTGCTTGCTTGCTGCTGCTTGCTGCTTGCTGCTTGCTACATACCATACCCACTTGCTCGGAGGAGGTACTTGCTTGCTTGGTTTGCTTGCTTGCTTGGGAGAGAGAGATACCGGAATAAAGAAAAGAGGCTAGGGCGATGTATTGAAGCGGAGAGACAAGCCCACACCTCGTTAGTGCAGTCTGGTAGCAGCACCAGCAGTGGGAAGTGGCCCAGCGCCACTACCTACGCAGTAGGTACCCAGCTACCTAGCTAACTAACCTACACCACCCCTACACACCTCCACTTGCCTACGGCTACCGTACGAGTAAGTACCTACCTAGGCAGGCGTACCGTATGTACCGTGCTGTGTGTCCGTGCCTGAGGAGTTGCTCTCTAGACCAAGCAAGATAGGTTCACCTATCTCGTGATGTCAAGGTCCAGTTCCGACTTCAGGGAATAGTTCAGAAGGAGAGAAGATGCCCTCAATCCGTGGGTTCACTCGTCAGTCAGTATCTAATGGCAGCGTCATATAGCAGTAGAAGGATCGCATTGGCTGCTCAACAATCCGGGACGGATAGACAAGACTCTACCCATGCGAGACTGGCTCAGTTCACCCTACTCTAGACTACATACTTTACCTCAACGTTATTGCATGCACGTATGGCATGGTATGTTATGGTAATGTGAAGCAAGGTCAGGTACAATGGCAAGCACAATACTCTAGAAGCAAACCAAACGCCCCAAGCAAGCAGCACTAGGCAAGGAACCGTTGGTATGCCCAGCTTTGGCCAACCAACCGTTCAACGGGCCTGCTCCCCCTGGGCCGGGGTTTGGTTGTTTCCCTGCTCTATCCTGTGCTGTCCTGTGTCCGTTCGTTTGGTCGTTCAGCGAGCGTTGATGGTGGTATCGAAACCAGATCAATGCGTAGGTAGTTGAATCTCACATCAAAGCACTCGGGCTGTTCCAGTCCCTCGGCAAGTCGAGACAGGTAACACTATCAAGAACAGGAGCAGCACCAACACTGTTGGACTGGCGACGAAGGTGACGACTGCGACTTTTTGAAGAAAGAAAAAAAAGTTTCTACCGGGTCCCCTTCTCGCAGCAACCCTGGTCGAAGCCCACACAGCTTAGGGTAAGGTACAGTAGCGAGCAACCTAGCAGAAAGCAGACAATGCAAGGGCAGGTGAGGCGTCGGGTGCGTGGTAGCAACTCTCAGTACCATACTTTCGAGGCTTGCGGCAGAAGCCAACTCTCAAATCTGAATATATCCGGCGCGAAGAGGCAAGCAAACGGGAATGGGGATTGTCGAAGGATGACGGACCACAGCCACGCAGAAGCAGAGGCAAGATATCGCGGCTATCTCTGGCATGTACTGTACAGATCAGTATAGCCCCGGATGTGTTGTTGAACCTCATGGAATGCTTGGCTGGCACTTGGTGATAGGATGGCTGAAGAGCAAGGCAAAAAGGAGTCGGATAGACGGTAACTTGACGTAGGCAAGCCGGCTCGATGTTGATCTCGAGTCTTCTCGGTCTAACGTTAGGTGCCAACCTTTTTTCCCGGGACGGCAACCAAAACCGTTTGGGAGAAGGATGATGAAAATGTCATGTATGTAAGGTAGGGTCCGTACTGGGGAAGCAGTCGAGTACTGTACTGTACTGTACGTAGCTGCTTCGGTATGTCTGGCAGTGTGGCCCGAGCCGGCAACAACCTTGTAAAAGTCTCAATGGCTCAATGGCAACAAAGGCAAGGGAGCACACGTCAAATCCTGCTCGACACTGCAATGTTGCGCTTGATCCTCTTTTGGCGGGACCATGGTGGAGTTCAGAAGAGAAGGGGGGAGAGGAACCACAAGCAAGCACACCTCTTTCACAGCGCCAGTGCACCGAGTGCACGTACACACACCACACAGCTGCACATACAATTTCAACAACCCCGTTGGACACCGTACATACGAATCCACTGTATCCATTGCATTGTACTCACACCATCCTTGTGGGTGCTTTGTCCATCCAACCTCTGAACGTACGTACATGGTGATGCACTGTTGCTGTGATATCGACATCCTCGCGCCTCATCTCTCACGAACCATGGAGTGTACCGTGCCATATCTGCCGCACCTGACTTACTGCGCTGTACACCCATTTCTCCGCAATGACTTGGCTATCCTGCATCTGGGTTTCGCCCTGCCCATTCCACATTGACTCGCTCTCACAAGACCTGCATGCAAGGAAGGTCTCGCGAGCTCTGAGAGCCCCCAGATTTCGAATCCGGCCCCAGCGCAACGATGCGTACCACAAGTGGAAAACCGGTCCAACCCGCCAACTTCCTCGGGCGACATTCGTGGAAGCGCGCAATCTTTTCATTAATGAGCACACCCTTTTCTCTCTTTTCTCTCCGCGAGTCTCTCGAGCCCAAATACACCCGAGCGTCCCTCCGTCTCGCTAAACCCTGAGTCTACACACGCCCGTGGGAAGGCGAAAAAAGCCCGCAATGACGACGATGGGACATTCGGTGCTCCGGTCTGACATCTGACTCGACACCCAATATAGAAGAAACAGAGTCAAGCCCATCGGGCAGAAACCTAGACCGGGACCCCTATGTACGATATCATTGGAGAACCCGGCCACCATCGTCTCTATTTCCCGGGGAAAGGCTCGGCCGCCCAACCGAGCTATTTCCAGAGGGACGAGGCCTGCCAAGAAAACATCGTTCAAAAGGAAGTCATGAAATACCTGACTTCCATTTGATTTTTGTGTGCTAGTAGTCGTGCTCAGAGTGAGACTGAAGCATAGTGATTCGCATCCGCATCGACGACATGCTGGGGCTTTCTCCTTCAAACCAACGGTAGGTAGTATTCCAACCTTGTCCTGGTCATAGCATGACTAGCCATCGGGGATAGGGGCCACTTAGCATTACCCGTTGCTTGCTTTTTATGTGACTATATCATGCTCGTCATTTGCCGTGCTATCTTTGAAGGCAAGACCGTTGTTAGTTTCCGTGCCGGAGTAGCTCGGCGAGCAGACCATCTTGCGATGACAAGAGTTGATCTATCGTCAATATAGACCATGGCCGTGTACTCTGCCAATGACAAAGAGGCTGACATGTCCAGGACCTATCTAATGGAACTTGCTGGAATAATGACTACATACTTCAATACATGATTGCTCTCCGAGCTAGTCTATCACATCTCTGTTTAGATTATCGGCATTGATTATTCTCACCAGTGGTCCCTGCAAACTCAACGGCAGGCCATAGCCTTTGGTAGACACTTCTCGCAATGAGAACCTTGTAACGGTCAGACTGGGCGCATCTGCTTAGCTCTCGTCTTGTAGTGGGGATCATGTCTTCCTTTTTTAATTCATTTTTCCCTGTGTTTCGAATTTGCCCGCTAGGAAGCCTCGTTTTGGAAACTTTTGATCCACGTATTGGTCAAAACTCACATTTCATTTGTGATCATGCTGCTGTATTCCGACAAACTTAACTGGGATCTAGGTTAAAAGTTTCGACCGCCCCCTACTGCGTGAGAATACCGGGGAAACGCCGGTACGACCTCCTCCTTGCAGATGGACCGCTATCGTGAGGCTGGCTTGCAGTAGCTTTCGGTATTTGGAGGACGAAAATTCTGCTCTGCCGGCAAATATTACCATCCACAAGTCACAAAGAATGGAACAACGGAGACAAGGGAGAATGACTGGCTAGGTAGCCAATCCTTATTGACCAAGTTGGGAAGAGAGTCAGCGGAGGTGCTGTGGACCACGTCAAAGCTGAAGAACGGGTGAAATAGGAGTAATAGGTCGATTAGCTGGGAGTCGAACCTCTACCCTGTGATCCTTAATCTATCTAGACCAAGATCATACATGTACATCCCAATAAAGATATGCTGGCCAGCATTCAGTCACTGTGTTACAGCTCACATACTGGACACTAGGGGATGGGGACGGGCCATTGCCTACAGTAGATCCAAAGCTCCTGGGCGAAAAATCAAGAGTGAGATCGGTACAATCATCCGTTGGGACATATATGGGAAAGCTGCCTCTACAGTGGTGATGTGAACGGGGCAAGTCACAGGGGATGAGACGCTCTTAAGGGAGACCAAGCTTCCGGGCGACTGTCACGAAGCCGTCTTCACCTTGACTAACCCATATGTCCACCCACTTCTTTGCTTCCTGGAAACGGGGATCATCCTCCTTCCAGTCCTCCTCTCCAGGCCTCTCAACATATATGGTCCGTAATCCATTTGATCTTGCAGCCTGCAAGTCATTCAGGTGGGCAGCAACCATGGTAACTTCCTCTGGCTTTACACCAAAAGACTTTGCAGCCCCAAGGTACACAGCAGGGTTTGGCTTGTACGCGGAGAAGTCTTCAGCAGATGTCAGCTTCTGGAATCCCAGGCTGCCAAAGTCATTGAGGTCTTTCAAGAGCGAGCGGTTGCCATTTGATAGAGTGGATGTGATGAACGACTTCCCAAGCTTGTGGATGCCTTCTGAAGAGTCCGACCATGGTGTGAGGCGATGCCAGACAAGACTTAATTCCTTGACCTCATCTTCACTATACAGACCCTGCAGCTGCCACTTGTCTAGCAATTCAACCAGGCTGTCATAGTGATGGGTATCAATGTCCTTCCATGGCGTCTCGCCCGGGACGAAGCCTTTGGTGAACTTTTTGTATGAGTCGCGCCACAGCTGTGCGAAAGATGCCCAGTCTTTATCTGTCAAGGCTTGAACGCGATCTTTCACTTCTGGAGATAGGGATTGAAACTCAGGAGAGCCAGTCTTCTTGTTGGCGGCCTTTTTCAGGGCGGTTTCGACAGAGGATCGCCAATCCACTACTGTGCCGAAAACGTCGAATGTCAAGGCCTTGACGCCGGCTGGAAGAGGTTGAGTAGCTGAAGACATTATTACTTAGCTCGATCAATCGTTGTCAATGACTGAAACATTCTGGTATGTCTCGCAGAACATCAAAACCATTATCAGCTCCATGGTAGATATCATTTAGCTCCAATGTTGACATATGGAAAGGCGCAATGTGGGCCAGATTGTCGCCATGCACTACCGAGGTTACTGAAGCTGCTTGGCTGCACCGGCTGGGTACCTGACAATGTGCAGACTCCCCCGGATTTGCGGCTTTCAACCTACGCTAGTGACAGCAGGACCTTGAAATTCCCGCCGCCTCAAGCTAGGTCAGGTATGAAGTCATCATACCACTCACCAAACAACAAGTCATTGAAACTCGGATTTTCCTTGGGTCCAGGGTCAGCAGCAAGCGTTGCTAGCGTCTCATCGTCATCGTCAATGGCCAGCTAGACTACCTTAGTTGCGCCTGTCTTTCATTCATTTACTCCTGCCAAGACCTTTTTTTTCCATGGCTCTGCCGATGATCCTTCCCTAGCATTCATACCAAGCTTTTTTTGACAGCCCTCTAGAGCTGTAGAGGCATTCGGTCGTTTTCATAGCCGTGGCTTTCTATATCGGGGAATAATCTTGCGATGGATCGTAAGAACGATCACTTCGAGGGCCGCCACTACAAGGCCGACAAGATCTCCGGACCTGTGGGCTTTCTCAATCCTACCACTCGGTACCTGCCTGTTCATCGGCCACACCATCGTGGACCGCTTAGCTCGCATGGCACCGAGGCAGAGAAAACCACAAGCTCGGGTCTACGAAAAGAGGCTTCTCACACCGGCATTTATCACGTCTGGCGGAGTCGCGACAACCGAAAGGGTCGACATGCCGTGGTCGTTCACAAAGACTATGTCGCCAAGTCGGGGACCATCGCGCCGCAGGCGACGAACTCGCTGCGAGAGAGCATCAAGGGGATCCTGAAGATGTTCAAGCGCTTCCCAATCTGGGATGTGTCGTATGATGTTGCCGTGGTTTTCACACTTGGCTCGGTGGTATGGGTGTTCAATGGTTTCTTTGTGTGGCTGCCGATCGAGCTACCTTCATCAGAGTTCAGCGGCGAGAGCACGATGGGTGGTGGCGTAACAGCCTTCTTAGGCGCTACGATTTTCGAGTTCGGGTCGGTGTTGCTGATGCTCGAGGCGGTCAACGAGAACCGCTCAGACTGCTTCGGATGGGCACTGGAAGAAGCCCTTGAGAGTGGCAGCTTGAAGCTTCACCCAGCACATGAGGGTTGCAGGCATCATCATAAGCAAAGACGGTCACTCTTTACTCCTTCTCGAGCCTTGAACAAAACTACGTCAGACGAGACACGCAATAGTGACAATGACACGAATACAGATCCGAGAGACTCGCGAAAGTGGCAGTGGTGGCCGACATGGTATGAGTTGAGAACGCATTACTTCAGAGACATTGGATTTCTGGCTTGCTTTTCCCAGATGATCGGAGCCACCATCTTCTGGATAGCTGGCTGCACTGGTCTACCTCCGATATTCGATGTGCTCTCTACCCCGGCCTCTAATGGCGTATACTGGCTACCACAGGCAAGTCTCTGGTTTGCCACCAAACCTATCCATTGTGACGAGCTCTTTCATCAAGCTATATAAGACTAACATGCCAATGTAGGTCATTGGAGGCTCTGGGTTCATCATCTCTAGCTGGCTGTTCATGCTGGAGACACAGGAAAAGTGGTACTTACCTGCGATGAACACGCTAGGTTGGCATATCGGATTCTGGAACTGGATCGGAGCCCTCGGCTTCACGCTCTGTGGAGCACTGGGATTTGGCATCAATGCACCTGGGGTCGAGTATGCCTCAACTCTTGCCACCTTTATTGGATCGTGGGCATTCTTAGTAAGTGCGATAGTCACGCCGAAGCCCCCTATTCTTCTTCTCCGAGTGCAGAGAAAATTCTACTGTTAGAACAACACAGCTAATGCCACGAGCAGATTGGCTCAGTAGTACAGTGGTATGAGTCGTTGGACAAATATCCGGTGACTCTGAAGAAAACCGAGACATTGGAAAAGGGAGACAGCAGTCCAGAGTCTTGACTTTGTCTATTTTGACTGTATGGAAGCAATCTTGACGGAGGTCCTTATCATAGCATCGTGGCGTTCTAGGATGGAGAAAAGCTATCGCACTAGATCGAGAAATCAGCTCTGTCAACTGAGCACCTAATTTCTGCCAATAAGTCTCGTTCTGTGCCATTATGGCAACTTCTCAGGGATATGTCGGAGTGACGAGGTGGTCCTCTCAGCTCTAGGAAACGGCCTTTGATACCCAGAAGTTCTAATTCTTGCGCGCATCGGACCTGATAAGATTTCAGGATTTGAAGTCGTTCGTCACAACCTCATATCTTACGATGAGGCTTGTGGGCGTGTTTCAATCGAACCGCCAGGCAGGTCGGTGTGCATGAACATGTAAGGACTAAATCGGGGAACACTTCTCGCCAATGTGGCTGGCGCCACGTCGTTTCGGCTTTTCGATAAATCTTCCACGGGCAAGATAAGCTGAACTATGTAGAGTTCGATTAAATGTATGCACGGTTACAAGTCGACCGCGGCACATGTCAAGACGGCCCGGGGTAGGCAAGAACAACGCCATGCGCGGTAGCAGTTTTCGCGACACACGCGCTGGCCCCTCCAATATATTGCCGGCAGAGTGTATAGATGAAGCATAGGAAGACTTGTGATGGGAATCCGGTAAAGAGGACTTGTAAAATGTATACAGTATTTATATAGCATGAAACTTTCGAATGGATTCTGGACGAAACCTGCTATCCAAGAAATTGAGGTCTTGAGATAGCTGTACCTACAAATCCGGGTTAGTAACCTGAATCCGGTTCGCGAACTGTATCTCTGTTTGCTCAGACTTGTGATGGTCCACAGTAGGTTTAGACACTTTTTGTCGAGACATCTATTATAGTAGCCTAGATGGATGCTCTTTTGACATCACTTAGGAGGCTGAGTTACAAAGCGAAGGCTTCAGCAAAATGCCATGTCATATCAACGGTCAATGTCCTGGCGTGATGAGACTTGGAGGAGGCAGCAGTCTACAATAATTGAATTATTGCCTTGAATGTTTTATATAATGATACTTTATTTTGGTGTCAATCGTGTGATAGCCTGAACTCATGAAGTATTGGCTCAAGCTCAATAATTGATGACAAGCAACGGCGTCGAATGTCACACTTGATTCTTCTTTTCCAGATGACACTGAAGAAGAGAACAGGGTCACCAAAACACTTGAGGACCTCGTCAACGGCTCAATAGAACCCTCTTATGCTGCGGAGATTATTGACAAGATAAATATATACTCATATCAAGCTTATTACGTCTCTTACATATCTCTGCCAAGCACTATCTCAGAGCAAATCCTGATGACACAATCCGCGCTCCTCAGCCAGCTGGATGGTAGGAATACCTCTGGCGTTGCATAGGCAAGGCAGCAATGAAGGTGCCCGCCGAGCACCTTGGCCAGGATCGTCTTGTGAGTCTGCTCCAGGAGCTTCAGCGCCTTCCTAGGAAGATCGTGCCCTGGCTTGTACATGGTAAGCTCATCAACAAAGAGTTCTGGAACTTGAAGACTGGAAGGACAACGCGGGAAGTTTCCTCACTGGCAATATCGTTGGCGAACCAAGTCTTCCAGGCGCACACGCCATCGTTTCCGCCTTCCTCAAACGTCTCTTGGGCCGTGGTGTAGCGCAGACAACGCGTATGAGTGCGCTGATCGGCACTATATTTGCCTTGCCGCTCGAAGCCCTTCGTTTCAGGCCCCGTACGCTGATCCGGCTGATGCAGCCCGACATTATGAGCCGTACGTGGGCGTAGCGGCGCAATGTATTCTCTACGCCGGCGAGGTCTTATAAAAATTGTGCACTAAGGGCGCACTCGCCAGCGTGGGAAGTTGGCGTTGGACTCAGCAGCGATGGAATGGATTGGAAAACAAGTCCGAGTGTATGGCAATAATGGATGAGAGCTTCGGTGAGCAAACACGCGACGTCGCTGTGAGGGCTGCTTCTTGGATGAACCAGTTGGAGAAGCAGGGCATTGGATCTGCCGCAGGTATTATCAAGAAGTTTGGATATCTCATTCCCGAAGAGGACGAGCGGTGAAGAGAATGGAGTCAGGAGTTGACTTGTTCTTAATGAAGTGTCATGCTAAAGAAGGCATCTTAATCGCTTGAGGACATCCAAACTTGACATCGACATAGGTGGTAGACTTCTACACGGGGGATGAATCAATCAACATGCAATACTATGATGTACTTCATAGCAACATTCTCTAATAATATCGGCATCACTGGAATAGTCCAGCAGATATCGGCACTTGTCAAGCAATCAAAACAGCTATAGTTCAGTCGCCAGGCTGATCAGCCACATTCGAGACGATGAAGAAGCGGCAGAAACGACAAGACACATGTTTGTGCCATGAGGAATGGATAGCAACTTGTGGCCCAAAAGCACTCTTGAACATCTTGTTGTGATGCAGGAGGCGTGCTTTCTGACTTGCCTGGAAAGTGTTCCCGTCTGCCGCGAGACGTCGCGAACTGGGCCGCAGCCACCAACGGGGAAGCTTCCTGCTGCAAGCCAGGGTTCGTTTGAGCACCATCTATTGGCCAATGGGGCCGTGATTAGAAAGTGGTAGGGGTCTCTAAGAAAAGCGGCCCGCATGGGGCTCGATTTAGCGTGTGAATGCTTCTGCATCTGGTCCTGGCTCACTTGGCCGGTGCTCTGACACTGGCTTATTGGGGCGCAATTAATTTCTGGTGCAGCTGTGCACATAAGACCGGCTTCGTAGAGCGGCTGGCGATGCCCTCTGTCGAGGTTCGTGGATCGGTTCGCTTCTTGTTTTGCCTTGCTGGAAGGGCGTGGAACGTTGGGTTCCGGGCGAACGTCACAACGCCATGTTGTACATGCACTCTACCTCAGGTTGAAGGATCGGGGTTACGCGGCGATCTGGTGCGTCCCATATGTTTCCAGCGACTGAGAAACTGTGGTATGGGAGTATGGAGCGTTGGATTTGCACCATCTCCCCACAATGCCTGTCACCTCCTGAAGTGGAACGAGTGGGCTTGCGCTGTACTCGAGTATATCCCGCACGCTACAGATGATCGTCAGTCCGAACAGACGCGCTCCCGGACCCCGATCAAATAGTTAGCATTAGGTAGTCGCGCTTTCAGGCATCCTGGTAGCTGAGAAGTGGCTGAAGGTGTCGAACCAGCAAAGCCTCTTGCGCCTCTCACCAGTGCATGATAGGCTCTAAGAAGTTGTTTTGCCTCAGTAGGATTCAGCTGTTGGCCTGAAAAAGAGGCCTGGTAGCTGTTGGTTTCAAGAAGGGAATAAGCGGGACTGGATCAGTCGCTGCTATCCACTGCGGCCCCACGCAACCGTCTGGTTGGGTTGTGTTTCTTGTTTGCACTGAGGGGAACAACGAGATGAAAAGACTGCGTAATACTTCGGTACCGTCCTGCCCGGAGGATATGCGACAGGGTAAGAGCCCGGAATTCGGAGAAATGATAGATTGCTGCTCAGAAGCCAAACTCAGGGAGAGGTCAGCGTAATTTCGGGGCCAAATTGAAGGCGTCTGGGGATGATGGGATCTGCGGCCATCTCGCAGCTGCAAAATGAATCAGGAGCAGGGTGGCTTTTGATCCTGGGATTCGCAGAGTGGAAATCTTCCCCAGGCGGTGCATGCCATCCGTCGAGGGTTCGACGCGATCCAGCCGAGAAACAGGGGCAGGCTATGCAGGATTCAGATGCTTTGTTGTACACAGTCTTATCTCTTTCGTTGAGCCCCTTTCCTTGAGACAAGAAAGCAGCACGGCGAACGTCGTCGAACAGCCGGCGGCCGAAGGAGCATCGAAACAAGCCCCACGGTGTGCCAGCCCCAATCCAACACAGCAAATGCGCGGTGCCGGCAGTGACAGGTGGACCACCAGGCCGTGCGAGGATTCACAAGCCATGGCGAATGCCGATTGGTACCGACCTGGATTGCTTCGAAACAGAATGTCTAACACGAACAAGACATTCCATACTGGGTTCCATGCATATACAGGTCTCGCGGAAAAACGTGGAATTAGAGGCGGCAAGATGATTCTAGAACGCATACTGATCCATAGGGGCAACCGCGCCCAAAGACTCTCGTCAGTCTTGGTCAATGATGATGGATGCAGCACTCAGCTGAAAGTCAGAATCTGGCTGGCAGTTCGGAAAGCACTCTCGTGTGCCTGGGGGCCTTGTATGGCTGCAGCAACTTCCCATGTCGTCTCCCCCAAGACGACGCTGTCAGTCAGTCAGCTGCATCGTGCATGAACGACCGCTTGTGCACCGTCGCCTCTTTTTGCCTCGACCCTTGTAGAGAGACAAGGGCGACTCTGCCTGTCAGGCAAGGCCATCCGAATTGAGTGGTACTCGATGTGAAATGGGCTTAGCATTGTGGGACAAAAGTTTCGCACGATTGTGATAGCAGAACCGACAAGCAGTGTGGGGTTCACAACTTTCGGTCTGATTTGAAATTGAAAATGTCCCCATCACCCTCTGAGACTTCTAAGTGTCTCGTCCATACAGAAGTGGTGTAACTCCTGTGATGAGAGACACTATAAATAAGCTTGAAGTTGGCAATGGCGATATTGCTTCTTTCTGAGAATTTCCTTGAACACCCAGTCATGCCATTCGTCTCCTCTAGAGTGTCATGGGCAGTGTGAAACGGGCACCCTTTTGCGCCTCTCAGCGCACACGACATTAGCTGTGGCCGTTGGTAATGACTCGCCCAGATAAGACCTAGCAGGCAGGCCGGCGTACAGGAGCAGCGCACAATCTGGGCGAAGTTGCGCCGATGGGGCTGGCGTTGTCTTTTCGAGTCCTACTGGAAAGGGTTGGTGATCATCGAGCAAAGGAAATTAGCAGCGGCCAGTCCGCAAGCCGTTCTATCCCCATTCGATGCTTCAGTTATCACACATCCAAGCTGCAGCCAAAGTAGATTAGCGGCACAGGCCAGGCCTTCCTTTCCCCAGGACCCCTGTCTGGTGCCGCGTTCCGTCTTCAACGTTTGGCCGTGGGACTGGCTTATTAGCGGGTACGACGGACTCTTGGGTTCGTGACTTTTCTGTAAGCGTGTGCTAAGCGTAGTGTTCTTCTCCACGTGCAGCTCACTGGAACTATTGACCGTCTGAAGGTTTCAGAATCCAGCGATCGGCTGGGCCCGCTGGCGCGACGGCGTGGAACGGGTAAAGGCGTGCTCTTAGCCACCGACCGTCGGCTCCTAGGGCGCCATCTTCATGGCGGTGATGAAGAATCCAGCGGGCAGCCTACTGTCACTCGTTGGCAGACAGACAGACAGAGACAAGACTTACTGCATAGTAGACTGGACTGGCTGATAAGAAACAAATGTATGGACCGGCAGCAATCCGGTGAGGGGCGGATGAGGGTGGTCTGGAGGCTGGATGGCCGTTAGGAGCGTGTTCTTGTAGCCGATCCCACGTTTGACAGCGTGAAGGCTGTGATACTGGTATGTATGTACATAGCTGCGACACAGGTACTGCATCGATCGAGTGCCCCGACCACAGCTCACTCTAATTGGGAGTTAAGCCCCTTCCAGACGAGCACATGCAGGTCGTTGGACCGCACCCTGTCGATTAAGGTGAAATGCTGCAGCATCACACACAGAGCTCGTACATATGAAATGCCCCATGCAACCATACAATGGTACCTGCCTGGGCCGGCAGCTCTTGCTTTGTGTAGTGCAATGTCAAGTCAGATAGGTAGGCTTGCAGAGAAGAAGAGGACTCGTTTGATGTTTCTGAGGAGATAATAAGGTATGGTATTCAGTACTCGACTTGAGCGAGGCGGGCGAGACAACAAAGCTACTTTCCATCTCGCTGTCTTGTGCGATCCATTCTCGAGCCGTGGCCGTGGTAAGGCCACCACAGTCTAGTACCGCAACAGCAAGGTCAGGTACCAACGGTGCAATACTGGGGATGGTACCTCTTTCCCCCTGGCGAACCCTGGCGAGCCCCTGGACATTGAGCTTGTCCTAGAGCTCCGCACTGCGTTAGTGCCCACACCTCTGTCCACCACACAGGCCATCCAACATCGCGAAGGCAAGCCAGCATCAGGGGTCTTTGGGCCTTTTGCAAATGAATTCGTCTTGCTGCTGCTCGAAACTCCAGCTGCCCGCGGGCCCCCTGCCTCGCGTCGCCTTCACAAGTGGATCATCATACATAACTTGCCGGGCCAGCCCTGTCCTCCCCCCCCCCCGAATTTGCTTTTTGGGGCTCCATTCTGATTTCTTTTTGCTGTTGCCGTTCTGGTGTCAAAGCTCAGCTCAGCTGTTGTAATTGGGTACGCTGAAGGCACGCCCGGCTCGCTCTGTTCCCGCTGCTGGTTGCTTTCTAGTGTCCTGCCTCTCCAATCCTCACCTTCGAGTCCCTTCGTGCAGCGAACCGACACAACCGTTCGTTGCGCGTGTCGCGACTGCTTCTGTCCCTCTCTTTCCTTCTTTCTGCTGTTTGCGATTGTCGTCATCCGTGTCAGTGTTTTGTTGCGTTGGTGATTTCCTCAACGAGACATCACCCTCTTCGCCGTCTGTTTCTCGCATTCGATACCCCAACTCTGCGCGACCTACGCCTGTCCGACTTTCTAGCCAGCCTCAGCGTTCCCCCCTTTCGTCATTTTGTCTCGCTGCTGAGCGCTTGAAACTGGAACATCGTCTCAGTCTGCCGCCCCTCTTGCGAGAAAACTGCTGGACGTCAATGTGAGATTTCCTCGTCGACTGAAGTGAATCCCCTTTTGATTGAAAGGCCGTGCTGTTGCCCAAAGCTCTTTCGCAATCGCCTCGTCAAATGCCAAAATTAAGAAGCTAAGCAGCTTCCCGCGTCTTCTCTGCGGCCTGAGCTCACGCGCGCGAACATGATAGCTAACCGTTTTTTGCTACACAGAGCTTTGATCGCCATTGAGGACCGCCGCTGCATCAATCGCATTTCTCGAGTAGTCTATTAATAATTCGGCATTGTGTTTCATCGCATTGGCCTTTTCCTGCTCAAGCGTTCCTGCACCGCGCCGACGTTCATCCAAAAATGCCGATTTGATCAATTTGCCGCGATATCTCCCATACCGGACGAGATTTAACGATATACCACACGCATTACGCAGCCTAGCAACAATTTGCTTTACTCCAGTGCCTCATATTATTGAGTCGCATTGAAACCTGGATTTGGTTCATATATCCTCTGTCTTAAGGTGGGCAATTCTCCGATTTATCTGTCCAGGTGGTGCTAGGTCTCTTAGGAGGGGTGTTATATACAAGGGCCTCCAGGGGCAGTGTAAGGGGTCCATGCTAACACTACTCTTGACTTCAGACATCTGCCATTGCGACACAGGCATTGTCTCTACATACTCCAATCGCTTTCTAAAGTACAGAAATACTACCAGGACTGGTTCTGATCAAACATTTGCTCGGTATGTAATCATATTTACAATGCAATACGCCTCCCTACGTCTGTGGCTATACACTAATGCTGGCTAGATGCTGAGTCCTGTGTGATCAGAGATATACAGCGCGAAGTGAGCATCTCGGAGTCACGGTACTCGGATCGCTCAACGGGTCACGATCGCGAAACTCACTTATTTAAATTCTTATTTAACATCATCAGAAATTGTCGACGACTCGGAAACGATTAGGAGGCCATCAGACATGAATTAAAAGACTTCGGACAACTCGAGAGCTTCAGTGGTGCATTACGGAGTACGAGAGGAAATTAACCATTCAGAATGGCTGTATGGGAAACCGAGGACGAGTACAGCGGCGCTGCTGCTGCATCTCTTCCTACGCCAACCGATACTCCTTACAGGACACCGTCACGGAGCTCGAGGAGGTCTCGTCGCTCTGTAACTCCTCCTGGCAAAAGCTCTTCTCCACCCCCTGTTCCGGGCACCGACAAGACAGACACAAAGATTTCGAAACGATCCTCAAAGGACATGGCGACCGATGAAACTATCAGTATCTTGGATCCTCGGCGGTTCACTCCAACTCTGCACGCAAACTTAGTCTCGGAAATTCTGTCGCTGAGGAGAGATCAGGAAGAGAAGACGAAGATCATCGAGAGTCTCGAGTCCTCGCTTCATGCAACTCGAGAGGAAGAGGAGTCACTGCAGACAACGTTGATGAGCACAGCTAAAGAAAATCGTTCACTGAAGCGACAGTTAGCTCTTCTCGAGGGTGGCACGTCATCCGCTCTCGGTGAATTGGCTAGAGAGCGTGATGAGGCTGTCGATACTGCCACTGAAACAAAGAAACGACTTGAACAGGCTCAGAAGAAATTGCGCAGTCAAGAAGAGGACTCGCAAAGAGTCCACGACCTTTTGGCTAGGGAGAAGGATGAGTGGGAAGAGGAGAAGCGCAAGTATGAGCGTAAAATCCATGTGGCGGAGAGTCGGCTCAAAGTTGTGTTGGACGAAGTGGCTGCATACCAGGCCGCACATGTGAATGGCCAGAATGGTGCGGAAAGCGAGGTGGAAGAACCCGCGAAGGACAATGATGCCGCCAGTGTCCGTACCATGAGCATGACGAACAGTATTCGTTTCTCAGTGATCAACAGTAAGCCAAATGGTCACTCTCTTGCGGATGAGCTGAACTTCGACGATGACGACGATTATCATACGGACCATGACGGGCGCGAGAGCGTCATGTCGAACCATGTACACATGCGAAACGCCAGTCGAGATAGCATAATGTCAAAGAGACACCGACGACACCAGAGCAACGACAGTCTGATCAGGCCAGGAAGTGTCGCTCGGGGACGATTCCAGACACAGTTGGAACGACTTGCAGATGGTATTATCCAAGAGGATGAAGAAATTGAGCCAGCGCCGAAGGTCAGCTACACGGATACGGGCATACAGTACTCACCACCACCTTCTCCGAAGGTGCAACCATCTAAGCCAGCCACTCCCGAGCCGCCAATCCTCACTGCTAGGCTCGAAAGGCTCCATGAACTGGAGAGCCCACCCCGTGAATGGGAAGTCGAAGCAAACCAGAGACGCAAGAGAGTTAGCATCGCACGCCCACTAACCATCCAAGCTATCCATAAGGAAAATCTCATGGTATCTACCTCTGCGCAGACAGTAGATGAACCGCTCAGCCCGCCCAAGACTCCCAAGTCGCCTTTCGAGGAGGTGCCTCCTTCTCCTCAAATCAAACCTGCTACAGTCATGGTCTCGACTGCTTCTCAAACTGATCCTCCCGTACTGCAACAGCATTTTGTTATGCCCCCTCTTCCTCAAATGCCCATCCCGAGCATCAGTATACATCCTCCGACAAGCCGGCCGACGACTCCCCGCGAACCCCGTCTTCCTCAACTTTTCAAAGACTTTGGATGTCAGGTTTCCATCTTGGCTTCTGTCCCATCCGCATCAATTGGTATCCAGACAGAGGAAATCCGCATTGATAAGCGATTGGATAAACTCCCTGCCCACCTGCATCCATCCGCCATAACTTCTCGGCCCACATCCCCACGCCCGGTTTCTCCTGCGCCAGAGCCTCAGGCTTCTGGTGATGTAGACCATCATTTCACTCCAGTGCCTGGTAATTTGCCTCCTCGCAACCCCAGGAGACTGACGAACAAGAAGAGCTTGACCGATATCACTTCGTCACCCCCTCCTGCGCTTCCCGCTCCGGAGACTCGTGATGCCTATCCTGGCAACAATGATGATGGCCCGCTTTCTCATTCTAACCAGAAGGCTCCAGTACGGAGACCCCATCGTATCAGCAGCTTGTTTGCTGGCTTTGATGGAGGAAGCTCGGATGAAGCTGACGACTTCGCTGATGCTGACTTGAGCGATTCAGAGTACAGAACAGCTTTGTCGGCCCCACGGCCACAAGCTAAGTCTTCTCGACCTGGCAAACGTAGCTCTGGAGGTACCACCACTACCTCTCCAGAGCAGGTGACAGCGCCGAGAAGCTCTAACAGAAACTCCATGCGTCCCCTCGGAGGGACAGACATTTACAACTCTTTCCCTCTACCCGAGGGACGAGAAGCACCCGCACCGAAGCCATCTGTTAAGGGCATGTCGCGGTCATCAGTAAACTCCAACCGTGGAAGCGTCATGCGAAAGGCCGCGATGATTCAAAATGGCATTGCGACTCACCAGGGTCGTGCGAGAAGCCCCAGCCTCCCTGACCCTCGGGACCCTCCCTTCCCAATACCTACCAGAGCCAGTTCAAGAAAGCCACCCACAAGTGTGAGCGCTCCGAGCGACGGTCAGCGTAGCCCTACAAGGCCGAACGAACCTTGGCACAAGAGAGGCATGAGGAACAGCCACTATCGTGCCAACAGCATTCGCAAAGTACGGTCAGCGGCCGCGATACCCGTGAAGCCGAGATACAGAAGACAAGGCAGCCGCTCACCTCCACCTTTCTCGCCATCGGAGGAGCCTGAGAGTCCTGGTCTTCCACCTCTGCCCAACAATGATATCACCACTCCACGCACCAATGGTGGAAAGTTCAGAAGCCACCATCAGCAACCCTCTACCAACACTGCCAATACTGATGCTACGGGTTTCATGTCTCAGAGCAGCTCCCAAGCCGCAACCGGGGTCGTCGACGCCATTGCTCAGACGATGGTGGGAGAGTGGATGTTCAAATATGTCCGCAGAAGAAAGTCGTTCGGAATGCCTGAGGGCAGCGGCAAGGATGACAGCAGTAACGATCGCCATAAGAGATGGGTGTGGCTGGCTCCTTATGAGCGAGCTATCCTTTGGAGCAGCAAGCAACCTTCTAGCGGAAGCGCATTACTCGGCAAGTCTGGTCGCAAGTGTAAGTCCTTTTCCATGTGTACGCAAATTTGCAAGTTTGTAAAATCTAACATACTCTTAGTGACCATCCAGTCCGTTCTTGATGTGAAAGACGACAATCCTACACCGAAGGGCGTTCCGCAATTATTCAATCGCTCAATTCTGATCTTAACACCTCAGAGAGCATTGAAATTTACCGCCATCAACGCGGAACGGCATTATCTGTGGCTGACATCGTTATCGTTCCTGGCTCATTCACAACAAGCCGTGCCCGAGATTGTCCCGGTAGCAGCACCAAAGGCCGTGCCTGATTTCGAATTGCCAAAGACAAAGTTGCGGAAGCCAGGCATTCGCGACTCAATTCGCTTGGCGAAGGGTAAAAATGGAGTTGTCCCTCCTCGACCTGGAGCTATAAGCGCGGCCTCGTCGAATACTGGTGACTTCCCACCAAGCATCCCGAGCATCCCAAGCGTGCCACCTAGCATAGCAAGCTTCAGGCCGCCAGAGTCATTCATATCGATGCCTAGTCATCAACGTGAGCTCTCTGGCCAAGCTGCCGAAGCTCCCTTCATCCCACGTTTCCATGAACGGGCCAATCAGGCCTTGGTTCACGGTCGTAAACGAAGCAATACCGGGGGTCACGTTCCCCCACCGCTGTCTTTCCGCGGCTTCTCTGGCCCCGTAGGCAACGGAGGTGCTTACCATGCTGCGACGAACAGCACAGCAGGCAATAGTACTGGCACTGCTGGATCGTCTGACATCTATCAGTCGCAGGCAGGCTCGAGCAATGCTTGGGCATTGAGCAGCGCTGCCTCTCAACGGACTTCTGAGGCATCATCTCGTCCTAGCGGAGCAGTGATGAACAACTTCTTCGACGCGATAGGAACTGTTCGTATGGAAGCCTTCATCAGTCCTCTCGCCTTCTCTCGCTTTGATGAATATCCTGATGAGCAGGAGGAGGTGCGCTACCGCGCCCGGAGACGAAGCAAAGAGGCAAGAAGACGGAAGAGCCGCAGTCGTCACCGCGACAGCTATAATTCCCGAGGTACACGCGGCACAGACGACTACTATGGTGGCAGCCGTACTGGGGGAGAAGAAGATTATTACTTCCGCGATGATCCTTTCAAGGGATTCTGAGGCGGACAGGACCGGTTTTGATACACGAAAAGGTTGGTATTAGAGTGGTGCCGTTGTCGGCGGACCAAGGGCGTGTTGATACCCCAATTGTACAGTTTGTTGCGTGGAGGAGTTGAATAGTCCGCGAATCTGATCATCAGTTTCCCACCAGGTCTCACGACGTGGTAGAATGCGGCCGGCAGGAAAGGAGAAAGGCGTCCTGGAGTTCTGCGGTTTTCACATTCACTTGATTTTCTTTTGCTTTTATTTCAGGAAGGGTAGGAGAGGAGGCTAATGCCGAAGGGGGTCAATCTGGCTCTGCTATGAGTACAACTGAGACGGACTTGAACAGACTTGCAGAGTCTTTCTCTTTTCAACTGACAAGCACATTGCTTTCGTCATCGGGTACCCAATATCTCTTAGAGAAGGGCAACCCAGTATTTTAACAAAAAGCGAAGGGACTACAGACCTGACAAGCCTGTCATGGCACTCTCTCCTTGTATTTTAGGTATTCTGTAGTCTCGTCGACGGGACGGGATTTCATGACTGTAAGGGCAGATGAATAGCCTACGGCCGGATTATATCCTTCTATTCACTCCTTTGATTCGGCCTTGTCTACCAAGACTAGAATCGCTTTTTAAAACCGAATAATGATCACTTGAGATTCATTCCAATCTTCGTACCAATCTTGCATGTCTGGAAAGTGATGTGATTTTGTGGCTCCCCCTGCCACAAGTCTGTTTGATATGGTGTACAGTTTACTCCGGCTATTGGGTACCACACTACTGCAATGCAGGGCTCGGGACGCCCCTCCTGCTCTTCCCCTGAGGCGAGACCTGCCAAACCCCACCAAAAAAGCTGTCCTCACACCCCCCCGCCCTACTTCACACTTTCTCCCGTACTGTTGCAAGCCCTCTGGCCAAGCCTGTTTACAGCATGGAGACCTTGGAGCAGATACAGGCTCGCCACCGCAAAGAAAGCAAGGACCTGCAGGGCCGCATAACGAACAAGAAGAAGAACGCCACGAAGAAGACACGCAAGGGCGTCAACGACGAGTGCGCGGATCTCGAGCGGCAGCTCAAGGAGCGACACGAGGAGGAGCTCAGAGCTCTCAATGGCGACAACGAAGCGGCTTCCGACGAGGAGCGAGACGATGCCGAAGAGCCGAGCCAGAATGGCATAGATAGGACTGTTGCAGACGCAGACGGAATCGCAACAAAGCTCGCCGACACAAACTTGTCAGATCCCGACTCGCCGACACCGTCCTCCCCCGCGACCCGGCAGCAGCAGCAGCAGCAGCAGCCGCCGCAACAGGGCAAGAAGCGAAACCGCCAGAAGGACCGGCTCGCCCGCCGCGCGGCGGAGCAGGAGGCCGCGGCCATCAGGGCGGAAGAGGAGGCGGCGAACATGGTCGACCACCGGAGCGTCGAGAAGACGTACATGCTGAACGAGTTCAAGGCGCACGCGCTGGTGGAGAAGGAGATCCAGCCCGACGGCCACTGCCTGTTCTCGGCGGTGGCCGACCAGCTGGAGCAGAGCGCGATACCACTTGGTGCTGCGCTTGGCGACCAGCCGCAGCCGCAGCTGCCGTACAAGGTTGTGAGGAGGGCTGCGGCTGGCTATATGCAGGCGCACGGGGACGACTTCGCTGGGTTTCTGGAGGAGCCGCTGGATAGTTATGTCGCGAAGATCCGCGACACGGCAGAGTGGGGTGGTCAGCTGGAACTGCTGGCGCTCGCGAATACCTACAATGTCGAGATACATGTCATCCAGGACGGGCGGACAGCGGTCGTCAGTCCGACCATCGAAGGAGACGAGGAGCCGAAGAAGATCTGGCTGGCTTATTATCGGCACGGTTACGGTCTTGGTGAGCACTACAATTCTTTGCGAAAGAAGTCATGAATTGTGCCGTATCTATGCTAAGGGCCTGATGTCTGGTCCATGTATCTCCCAGATACGACTCTAAGCCAAGTGGCCCCAGACCGAAACATAGTCGTCCATGTTGCCGTCGTCGTCATATCCAGCCTGATGAGATCTGGGTGGGCGGAAATGTGCAAGCCGCTTCAGACCGTTGCCTGCGGGCGAGACAGCACTGTCTACAGCTACCGCTCCATCTTTATCATAGGGGACCACTTTCCCTGGTTGAGATAGGTGGGCGACATATATGTCTGGAGGTAACCCGTACGGAGGTCCTCCAGCATTCGTCGGCTTGGATGATGGGAACTCGAGACAGACCAGTCTACCATCAGCAGCGAGGAGCTCCGACATGCGCTTCGCCCAGGCTGGTCGTGCTGAGGGTGGCAGGGCGCAGAAAAACTAGAGAGTTGGTGAGCGCTCTGGGCGAAGCTTGGTTGATTCAAATGCGAGATTTGGCTGCTCAACTCACGGTATAATCATAGATTAGATCAAACCCGTCCACATTGGCGGCCCTCAAGAAATCATCCTTGAAGAAGTCCCCTGTGAGCCAAGTGACTTTGCCTTTTTCGACGCCTTCTCGAGCCTGGTAGATCTCGTCTCCGCCCACTCTACTCTGAACCTCCTTAGCCTCATTGATGGCATTGTCGGACGTATCCAAACCGTAGGTGTCGTAGCCGAGAGCAGCGAGCAAGAGGACATCATAGCCTCTACCGCACCCAGGGACTAGGGCCGTTTTTCTGTTGCCATTCGTAGAGCTTGGGGAAGAGGGGAAGAGCTCTTTCCTGTCTACTAGCACGTCGTTTAGGGCCATACTAGGTGATCCTCGGTCCCAGGGTGTGAAGCTGTCTTTCCATAGGCTGTCCCATCTGGAGCCGTGCTCTGAGAAGTCTGCATCTTTGAAATGGGCTTGTAGCCGGGTGGGAGCTACGTCCCGAGGCATTGGAGGAAAATGGTTGTGAGATTGACTGAGATACACGCGTGGTCTGCTCGACACTTAGAAGTCCCGAAATGTTGAGCAGAAAATGTAGACAGCCGTGGAATATACGTGGATTTAACACGAAATAAGACCACCGGCCACTGAATAGAAGTCGGAAAAGACGGCGATGATTAGAAGCTCACTCCCTAATTGTTTACTAAACCCTCTCCATATCGAGCTATCTATCTCTTTGACGTCGTTGATGTATGGCGGGGAGTGCCCCTAGCGGAGATGTGTTTAGCGTGCCGTTATAGGTCTCCCGGGATAGAAGCTGAGCTGACCACCCCCCCCGAACTAATTGACCTGACACCCCTTGAAGTTATGAGGTGCACCTAATTGTACCTACACCTCCGCCAGGGTAATAAACGTTATTTCAGCGAGTTGAATATACCTGATTGAGTTTCGAAGCTTCTGTTTATTTCTATAAGCCCGCTGTTCTCGACAAAAGTAGCAACTCTCTTGTCTGAAAGGTCACGATTCCCACTCAGGATTAACAATTATTAGCCCGGCAGAGGTGTATAGTATCCATAGCACCTACAGCAACTACAGCACCTATAGTATCTACTAACCGTTTAGTGGTCTCTTATTAACCGGTAAGTAAGAGGCTAGGGTTAGGGTTAGAGTTAATAATCGGCTACTAAACAGTTAGTTGGTGCTGTAGGTAGGTCGGTGCTGTAGGTGCTATATGTATAGTGGGTATCTTAGGTATTTACATATTCTAGATACTTCTCACTCTAAATTCAGGTGATGTGAACCTGTGAACTTTAGCCTGTCTATTTTACGCTAGTCCTATACAAAAATTCGAGGGCGGCGTCAGATCAACTGGTTAGGGGGGGTCAGCTCAACTGGTAAAGCTAGGTCTCCCGAATAAGCGAGTGCCTCGGCTCCCACGGTCATCCAACCATGAGCCCTCAGCATATGGAGGAATAAGAACAGTCGGACTATTTGGACAGCAATCGGACATCTTCCCTTCGCGAATGTTGACGCTTGGTTGCCAAACTTCATCTCAGCGTGACTTACAGGAATTCAGAGATTTGGCAATGGACGTGAATAGCTTATTCAATGTCAAGGTGAGTAGCCAAGCTGTTCACTTGTTCTATGCCGTGTTAGCTTACACTGCATGCAGGGCAAGGTCGTCCTCGTTACAGGAGGTTTGTAGCGATAACATAACTATCTCTGGGAATGAAGAACCTCTGACATCTGCCCCAGGAGGCAAAGGGATAGGGCGCATGATCTCAGAAGGTTATGTGACGAATGGAGCCAAAGTCTACATCTCGTCTCGCGATGCGAAGGCTTGCGAGGCAGCCGCTGCTGAGCTTTCTGCCATTGGTGAGCAACGTCAACTTGAATCAAGCTTCACTCCTGACAACATCATAGGATCCAAGACCGGCGGCGGCACCGCGATCGCGCTACCCGCGGACCTGCAGTCTCTAGACCAGTGTAAGAAGCTGGCCGAAGAGCTCGCGAAGAGGGAGTCTAAGCTCCACGTGCTGGTGAACAATAGCGGCGCGGCCTGGGGCGCGGACTTCGACAGCCATCCGGACAGCGCCTGGACCAAGGTGATGACGCTCAATGTCCAGCGTGTCTTCACTATGACGCAGCTCCTCGCGCCCCTACTACAGGCGGCAGCTGGGCAGACGGCGGAGACTGAGGGCCAGCCCGTCCAAGATCCCGCCCGCGTCATCAACATTGGCTCCATAGACGGCATCCGCGTCCCAACGCTGCCCAACTTCGGGTACAGCGCATCCAAGGCGGCGCTTCATCACCTTGGCAGGACGCTGGCCGTCGAGCTGGGCCCCAGGGGCATTACAACAAACACTATCGCATGCGGGCCATTCCCATCGAAAATGTTTAAGCCTGTGTTTGACAGGTTCGCAGACAGTATCTTGGAGACTTCCCCGGTCGGGAGGATCGGAACGCCTCAGGATGCTGCCGGGACGTGTCTTTTCTTGTCCAGTAGAGCAGGGTAAGGATCCAGTCCATTAGTTATGAGCCTGGTCTAACAATTACCATAGGGCATTCCTCAACGGCGCGATCATACGGTTAGATGGTGGCATTTCACAATTAGCCAGGCTCTAGTTTTGCTCAGATGAGAAGCAGAGAAGTATCTGCCGTCCCATGTACAATAAATCTCAAGTTCGTAATCTTCATTGGCAACGACTTTTCCAGTTGTCTAGCATGCATACCGAACCGTCTAACGCCATAGCTTTCCCCTATGCGACACCTTTTCCCCAAACCGTCAAAGTCAAGTGTCTTAATTAGAAAGGCAGGCTCTCGTGCTTGAACCTCTTCTTGCCCTCTCCCTCACCGTAGACGGCAGAGACGTGGCCACCACCTCTGATCTTATACTTGTAGATCATCAGCCCTTCCAGGCCGACGGGTCCACGAGCATGGATCTTGTTGGTACTAATTCCTACTTCTGTGCCGAATCCGTATCTCATGCCGTCGGCCATTCTCGTAGACGTGTTCCAGTAGACGCCAGCAGAGTCCACCCCAGACATGAATTTCTCAGCGAGTTCGTCTGAAGATGTCAAGATAGCGTCCGTGTGATGGGAGCCGTGGGTGTTGATATGAAGAATGGCATCATCGAGGCTGTTCACAACCTTGACTGCCAAGACCAGGGCTAAATGCTCAGTGTCATAGTCCACGTCCTTCGCATCTTCCACCTGAGAGAAGACATTTTCTGAAAATTTGGACTGTAGAGCAGCCTTGGATTTTGCGTCACACCGCAGCGCTACGCCCTTCGAAATCAACGCCTCAGCGGCAACTGGGAAGACAGTCCCAATGGCCGAGTCTTCCACGAGCAGTGTCTCGACGCTGTTACATGCGGCGGGGTAGCTTGTTTTAGAGTCCACTATAACGTCAGCCGCCATCTTTGGCTCGGCGGTGTGCTCCAGGTAGATGCTGCATAGACCGTCGGCATGGCCAAGCACGGGAATCTTGGTGTTTGACTTGATATAGCGTACCAGCTCATTTGATCCTCGGGGAATGACGAGATCAATAAACTGGTCCAAATCAAGGAGCTGAGGAATGACATCGCGAGTCGTCACAAGCTGGATGGCGCCGTTCGGCACATGGCACTTGTCCAGGGCGGCTGATATCGCCTTTGAGATGGCGACGAAGGACTCTGTGGACTCTTTGCCACCCTTGAGGATGGCGGCATTGCCAGATTTGATGGCTAGAGAAGCAATGTTGGCAATGACTTCGGGCCGGGCTTCGAAGATGATAAGGAGGACACCGATGGGACAAGATATCCTCTCAAGCACCAGGCCGTCATCCAGCTTTGTCCTCAGGGTGACCTTGCCGACTATCGCAGCCAGTCAGCAACCGGCCCGAAAGAGATACAGGCTGATAATTCGTATTCAAAACTCACCAGGATCCTCAAGTTCTCTGACGTCCAATATGCCCTTGAGCATGTCATCCCACTTGCCCTTCTTGCCCAGATCCAACCGGGAGACTAGGCTCTGGCTCAGCTGCCCATCGGCTGCAGCCTTCCGAGCGGCGTCCATGTCCCGAGCGTTAGCGGCGAGGATATCATCTTTGGACTCGATCAGAGCAGAGTGAATAGCTGTGAGAGCATCATTGCGGGCGGCCACGGGCAAGGTGGCCAGGTAGTGTGATGCCGACTTAGCAGCCCGCGCCGCATCAGCAGGCGTGGCGCTGGTCAGCGACATGATGCTTCGGAAAGGGTTCGTAAAGCAAAACGAAAAATCCAGCAAGGCAAAAGGCTCCTTCCCTCGTTTGGCTATAGAGATTCAACGGAAGTCACGATGGGCCAACGGTCAAGGCAAAGATGCGGTTCCGTGCAGGTATTAGAGCCTCAAATCTAAAATTTTGGCTTTCCCCGGATTCTGATAGTCACACCGATCGGTCTCCCACTCCGATTCGGGCACCATCGTCTCGGCCTGTGGTTGGTCAATTGGCCCTCTCTTCACTCTACCTATTCTCGCTCTTCACCTTACAGGCTGCACAAAGGATAGTTGTCAGGTCAGCCACCAGTATGAAAATGCCAATAAGATCCTATATTTTGATAGCTTATTTACATCGAGTCTCAGCCTCACACTCTCTTTCAGATGACGTCCCACTAGGACTTCATCCTCCCGTATAAGTTATCTCATGTTTGGATCTGAAGTGTCGCTCGGCGCGCGAGTCCGCCCTGTGACCGTCAGGGTCCTCATGCCTGTTTTTCTTTAGCGCACACTAAAAGTCAACCGCTAACCCACCTTCCTCCAGAAGTAAGAAGCGAGAACCGACAAGCACTGCCGTTGCAAGCGTTATCGGCACTGAGCTACCGACACATTCACGCACACTTCCGATACGGCAGACAGCCTTGACGGATGGCCTCTGCATGCTTCCGATGCTACAGCAGGCCTGGCCTGCCGATATCCAGTAATCAAGGCCGGTAGCTGTCGTGATCATCCGTCTGCTGGAAACACTGGCGTCATCTGCTTGATGCTGTTGTCGTTGCTGATGCTGATGCTGATGCTGGTGCAGCTGTTGGTCGAGCTCTGGAGCGGCAGCCTCTGATCCAATGTGTGCCGAACAGCCGGCCGCCGCACATTTGCAGGTCAAAGACGACATTCCAGCACAGAATCTCGCTCTCTTGTCGAGGTCCAATCCAATGTTGAAGCCAGCTTCTGAAGCTAGCTTCTGAGGGCAGCTATCTGCAAACAAGCAGCAGTTCCTCGGGTATCGACTCTCCATGGGCAGTGCCTCCGCACAAGTGGCGGGGCCTACTCGGTCTCTTCCCACCCTGACTCTTGCATTTCACCATTTCGCCCGCTATGCCCACCCAGGCCAGCCACCGTTCCGAAGCCGGGTCGTGGCAATGACCGGATAGCCATTCGCTCACCACTAATGAATGACCTCGGTGGTTCCCGAGTGGGTGTGGTTCAGCAGCGCTAAGTAACATCGTTGAACCGCCTGCCCTTTTCTCGTTATAAGCCTTCATAGGGCCTCTCATGCCTCTCATGGCTCTTATTCCCGGCTGTCACAGTGACTGCTGGTTTCACCATGACGCTGCTTAGTGCTGTCCTTCCGGAAGTTTGCACCCTACCCAAATAGCTATCCTTGTTTCTGCTTCTTCATGATTCTCCTCTCAACTGTCTTCCATATATCGTCACCGTGTCAAGAGACCCACAGGCTGGAGACCGGCTATTGCTTGGCATAGCACTTTTAAATCTGAATCACCTCGCAACTGATTGGAGAGTGGGATCGCCACGCGCGACCCATCAGAGTACACGCCCATGGTGGCGGTCGATGAGGAGAAGATTGAGCCGGTGGCAGGCAGTCTTGGCCCGTCTACGGACCGCATAAGCTCCACCGAGCCGGAGCAACAAGACGACGCCGACTCGGAAGCAAGCGATCATGAGGAAACCGCACGCCCAGACGATGAGAAGTCTCACAAGTCCGATGAGGCGGAGGCCCATGAGGACCCGGAGGGCTGCCCGGAAGGACTCAATGTCAATGTCCCTCCCACGCAAGTCCAGTCGCGAGCACACTCACACGCCTCTTCGACAAGATCGCGAGCCCTCTCCATAGTTCCTAGGTCGAGACGGAGAGGTCTCTTTGGCCGATTTGCTATAATACCGGAGGTAGACCGCCCCTACGACTACTCAAACAAAACCAAATGGACACTCACGAGCGTTGTTGCCCTGGCGGCAGCCGCAGCGCCCATTGGCTCAGCCATTTTCTATCGTACGCAGAGATTATTGTCCTTAAGTCGGTAAACATAGAGTTGACCCAGACCGCAGCCGCCCTGCCACAAATGTCTATTGACTTGCACGCAAGTCCAACCATTACCAACTTGACTGTTGCCCTGTATATGCTTTCTATGTCTATATTTCCCTTATGGTGGTGAGTATACCATACAAGTTTCAAGACCTCCTAGTGGCTAAAGTCTGGAACAGGTCCTCCTTCTCGGAGACATTAGGGCGGAGAACGATTTACCTCATATCGTTCGCCCTCTTCGTAGTGTTCTCCGTACTCAGTGCTGTGAGCACAAACATCGCCATGTTAATTGTAATGCGTATTCTGGGTGGTGGTGCCTCAGCGTCTGTCCAAGCAGTCGGCGCAGGTACGATTGCCGATATCTGGGAGCCACAAGAGCGCGGCAGGGCTATGAGGTAGGTAAAAATGTCACTTCACCATTGTTATATGACCCGTTGAAGTCACGGATACATTCCCACTGTCTTCGACAGTTACGGCGGTTGCCATGTGAAAATCTTCGAGGAACTTTAACTGACTGGTGGTCTGTAGTATGTTCTACCTTGGACCTCTGACTGGGCCCCTATTCGCCCCTATCATTGGAGGAGCCTTGTCCCAAGGCTTTGGATGGGAGAGCACAATGTGGTTCTTAACCATTTACGGTGGTGTCACTCTGGTCATGGTCTTCTTTTGTCTTCCCGAGACATTAGCCAAGCGCAAACCGCTTGTAACACACGCTGCTCTCCAGTCCTCCAGGCCGGGAAGTTCTGCCAACAACGAGATAACACCGCATCTTTCACGAATGTCGACAAGGCAATCCGTCAAGCAACACACCAAAGCTGGCGCAGAATTTCTCAAGCGGGCTTTCATCGACCCGCTCGAGTGTATAACATACCTGCGCTTTCCCCCAGTGGCCATAGTTGTCTACTTCGCAGCAATCACATTCGGATCGCTTTTCGTGCTCAATATCAGCACACAGTCATCCTTTTCAAAATCACCCTACAACTTCTCCGAGCTGATCGTCGGCCTGCTGTACCTTCCCTCCTCCCTGGGCTACATCGGCGCGTCCTTCGTCGGCGGCCGCTGGATCGACAACATCATGGCTCGCGAGGCTCGCAAGGCCGGCCGATACGATGCCCGCGGCAAGCTTATCTACCTACCTGAGGACCGCATGCGCGAGAACGCCTGGCTGGCAGCGACGATGTACCCCGCGGCGCTGGTGTGGTTTGGGTGGACGACAGACCGCGGTGTGCACTGGATTGTACCAGCCATTGCCAATTTCTTCTTCGGCTTTGGCAGTATGTTGGTGTTTGGGGCTGCCACTACAATGCTGACTGAGTTCATGCCACGAAAGTCCTCGAGCGGCGTTGCCTTGAACAACTTTGTGCGCAACATCTTCTCGTGCGTCGGTGCCATCGTTACCCAGCCGCTTATTAACGTCATGGGTGTTGGCTGGCTGTGCACAATGATTGCCATCGTCTGCTGGACGACTGGCAACCTCTCCATCTGGGCCCTGAAAAGATATGGTCCTGGATGGCGAAAGAGTATGGATGCCAAATTGAGTGTGCCTAGTTGATGGAGGATGCTAGCCAGGCGCTTGATAGACCTCATAAATCAAATGAAAATGATTCTATTTGAAGTACAAATAACTATTTGCCTTTAGCTCTACAGCGATGAACGTGCTTCTTTTTAGCCTGGGAACAGGAAATGTATTCATGTATCAAGTGCTATCAATGTCACATTCACTATCAGCAATTCGAATGCTATTCGTAGTCTTCATTGGATTGTCTGTTGCTTGCGAGGCTAGGCCTCAGAAAACTCCTACCCCTATACGCCACCCATTTAAAGTCAGCCCTAGACGGGCGCAATGCTTCTGCATATGCTTAGACATTACATATACAAGAAATAGTAAGAACCGCAAGGACCCTTTGTCGCCATGAACTCACGTCATCAATCATCACGTTCACACCTTACAAAGAGCGTCACCGCACGATGGTTGAGTCGATCAATCTCCGCGACCCCTGTAGCTCCCCATCTTCTCGATTGAGCTCATGATGCCGTTCCGCACGGCCTGTCCACTACCGGGACGTGCAATCCCGCTCATCCCGATACTCTGCTTCCGTTCGTGCGGCTGCTGCATCCTGCCGATCCGGCTCTCGCCAGTTCGTGAGATAGAGCCTGGCGTCTTTAGCATAGAAGTCCGCGGTCCGCTCGCCCGGGCGTTCTCGTTACCAGGCTGGGCCTTGGTCGAGGGGATGCCAGCGCTGGCGGGGCGCTTGTCCTCGGTAGCGACGAAGCTCTGCTGCATTGACATCATCTCCTCGGCGAGGATGACGAGCTCGCCTTTCTCTACACGCTCGAGCTCTAGCAGACGTCTCAGTTCCGAGTTGTCGTTCTGCACAGACTTGACGGTTGCTTCTAGTTTCTGCACTTCGGCACCGAGCTCCTTGATCTGAGCGGAGTCCTTCGCGGCCTGCTCCCTGCGCTCCTCTTCAGCAGCCACGGCATTGGGATCGACCTTTGTCATGGTAGCATCGCGGCCAATACGCAGGTCCTCGTTCTCCTTGGCAAGATCCTCAAGACGGACCTCCAGCTCCCGCACCTTCTTCTCCCAGCGGCCCTTGTAGCTCTCTTTCAGCGCCGCAACCTTCGTCTCGTGCTTGCCCTTGTACAGAGCGTGCAGCTCACGCGCCACGCGCTCCACGGCAATCTCGACCTCCTTCTGCGTCTTCGAGGCGGGGCTCCTCACGCCGCTCGGGGACTCGACGCGCTCGCCCTCGGCGGTGAGCTTGCCGGCGCGCATGCCCGCCATCTTGCTCTCGGCGTCCTGGGCCATCATCTCGGCCGCCTCGCGGCGCTTCTCGGCCTCGTCCAGCTTGAACTCGAGGTCCTCGCGCTCCCGCTGGCTGAGCACAATCTCCTCCTTGACCTTGCGCAGGATGCTCTCCATCTCGCGGCCCCGCTTCTCCCACGTGTCCTTGTCGACCGCCAGCTGCTCCCTGAGCGTCCGCTCCTCGCGCAGCTGCTCGCCGTACTCCCCCGCACGCTTCTCCGCGTCCCCCAGCGCCGCCTTCAGCGACGTCACCTCGGCCTCCTTGCCGCTCAGCGTGGCCTTCAGGCTGCTGATTTCAGACAGGAAATTTGACTTGAGACTTTCGAGCTCTCGGGGTGTGACTGTGGGGATGCTTCGCGGCGTGGGCAGGGGAGGGATATCAAAGTCAAGAAGGTTCGCTAGGCTCTGGCGCTGGGGCGTCTTAGCAACCGCCGGTTCTCTCGCGGAAGCTCCGTTCTTCGATGGTGATTCTGCCCGGCCGTGTGGGAAGCGCAATTGCTCCGTAAAATCTAGTAGGTTTGTGGTGTTTCCTGAATCTCGCTGAGGGGGCCCTCTGTTCGGCAAGGGGCCGGCTCGGGGCGTTGCCATTGGGGTGGCGTTGCTCATCGCGGCTGGCTGGCCACGAACGGGCGTCTGGCCGAGGCGAGCAAACATGGTCATGTTCGGGACCGCGGAGAAGCTACTCAGTGTGCTGACCATTGTGTCGTCCGCGCCAGCCATCTCGTCGTAGCCATGCTCCTCCTCTTCCTCTACTACAGGGATGGATATCGTGGCCGTGTTGTTATCGCCGTCACCATCCACTCCGTTCTCCAGCACGCTTTCGTCGTCTTCAAAGATCTCAATGGCGTGTTTTAGCCCTGTGTTCTCACTTATCGCCTCCTCTAGGCTCATCTGTCGCTCGTGTGTAAGTCTAGCACGAGGCGTCTCGGCTGGCGGCTGGACTGGTGTCTGTACAGCTGTCTCGGCGGGTGCCTGAAAGGAAGTCTGAAGCGGCGTGCCGACCTTAATGGGAAACCGCCTCTCGAGGGGTGATATCTTCCGTGGGCTCCGCGGAGGCGGCATCTGCATCGACATCGACTGCCTCTTGGACGAGGGGGGCGCCTCAGTCCCCGAGGAGCTGGAAGTCGATGCTTGGAGAATCTTGAGGGGCGATAGCTCATTACCGGACATGATGCGCGAGTGGCGGGCCTTCGCCGGCGAGAGGACGTCCTGCTCAGCCTCCCTGACATTGGTCAGGAACGGGGAGCTGTCCTCGTCCCCCTCGTTCTCGCCGCCATCGCTCGGGGATACGTGGGACGTGTAGGTCTTGACCTCGACCTTGTCGGTGCGCCGGCTCGTCGGGGGCGTGGATAGATTGAGCATCGTGCTTTTTGTAGGCGATAACGGCGAAGCCATGGGAGGAGGGCCAGACCTGAATCGCTGCTGCTTTTTCTTCAACGGACCGACCAGAAGCAGAGGAGATTCCAAAGTTACCACCGGCTGGGCTGGACTGACAGTGGGAATTATTATGAGCGGTGTG
Organism: Phaeoacremonium minimum UCRPA7; assembly: GCF_000392275.1. Lineage (NCBI taxonomy): Eukaryota > Fungi > Ascomycota > Sordariomycetes > Togniniales > Togniniaceae > Phaeoacremonium > Phaeoacremonium minimum. Next base: position 133,156 of record NW_006921255.1, on the reverse strand, counting down.
GGCTATGGGGGGAGATCGATGCCCTGGGTGCATTAACTAGTCTAATTACAGTTTATTTCCTTGGGCGCGTTTTGTTTCCCCCCAGCAACCGGGGCCATGCACGGGCCAACTGTGTAGTCCTTAAGTATGGAGTTAAGATGGCAAGGAGTTGGCTGTCCCACCAATCCATGGTTAACCCCACTTCGACTGAACCGTGCTGCTTGCTTTGACTTCAGTCAGGGGAGGCAATAGGGGAATTTGCAGTTTCAATGCTCAGCCTCTTAAACCGCCTTTCCCTGGACTGTGGCTTACCTCAAAGAAATATCTTATCAGCCTCCTTGGCTTCGAAACAAGGTAGCTTTCAAATTTGATCCAACAAAGCCTGTCAGTGGCAACGGCTGATTTGTAACATCATGCAAGGGGTCGTGGTGGCTCTCCTTACTGCAGCTCCGGGACGGATAACGGCGTTGTCTCCGACATCTTTGTAAATGATTCAGGCAGGCGAACATTTTGCATGGATGATTGGTGGTTCAGTAAAGGCACAACTTGATGGATGAATGTACAAATGTAGCACGCCAGTCATGAGAGACATTTTGTAAGGTCTAGGTCTTTGTATTGTAGACAGCTTTTAATTCCGTCGTAACTCGTTACCTAAAGTGACATTTCCAACACACCATCTCAGCGCTTTTGTGAAAAAAGAAAAGGTCGTTAAGTCGTTCGTTAAGAGTTTAATATCAACTAGCGAAGATCCTGCCATCCATCCATTGGGTCTTGAGGTATCGCCGGTCATGTTGTCCCCTAGCTGTATCGATATGGCAGCCAAGTAGAGCCGAAGAGAATTTGTTTGTTGATAAAAAAAAAGGGCGAAAAAAAAATTGGTCGCAGTTTGTGCGTCATGCCCAGTCCTGATATCATCACAGGCGGGTGGGTTAACCGGGTTGCAAATGCGGAAAACGGTAGACGGGGGCTCTTTGGAGATTAAGTCCTTCCATGCAAAAACCGTAATTCATCAGCCATTTACAGCCATCCACATCAGGGCATTTGTTTAAAAGCAGAAGAGTTCGTAATCTCGTCAGCGCGTACAATGCCGATGAGTCATGGTCGAATACAAGAACGGTGAGGTTGGTAGTAAGGAAATTCAAGGGAGTGTGATGAGCACTTATGTCCGGAAGAGCGACTATCATGATCCTGCTGCCCGCAACAGGAAGATGTTACGGGGAGGCAGGCCAGGTGATAAGTAGTATAGCTCCGGTGATTACTTCACACACGTGGGGCTCAAGTCCACGAAGTGATTGCACCATTATCGCACCCATGACTTCTTCTCCACAGTGCCGCAACGCCTCTAAAGAGCAGATGAGACAGAAAGTGAGAAGTAACAGAGTTGGCGTGGGTGACAGGGAGTTCCACAGACTATTACCTCCGTCGAGGAGCGGCGATTGCGGTGGGTTGCCTCATCGAGTTGTCGTAACCAGGTGAAGGCATAGATCCGTCGAGGCCGATAGTCTTTCGGCGCTTAAGATCGAATCCACCCATGCCTGCTCCACCGCTGGATGGCCGGTCGTCATCATCGTCACGGCCACGCTTGAGCCCTGTAGGGGCGCCATTCATGGTAGGATAGCCATTTTGCATTGAGCTTCCCATGTCGGGCTGCGGTGCGTAAACATCGCCTCCAGGACCACCATTTGTAGGGCCGCGGTCGTTGCTCATTACATTATAGAGGCTACTCGACTGTTGCGGCGCACGAGGTGGGGTATTGTAGCCTGGTTGTGCGTAGTAAGATGGCGGTGCAGCAGCACTTCGAGGAGTTGATCGACCAGACGCCCCCTGATGGTTCCCAGCGCCGGTCATGTCGCCAGATAAATGCGAATGATCATTGGGCATCGATGCAACAGGAGGGGCATTGTAGTTATACTGCGCTCGGCTGGCATCATATGCACCGCTGTCGTGTGTATACTCGGTATCATGATCATGCTCGGCCTCCTCTTCCGGGTGCGGAACAGAGTCGCCTGGCTGGCCGGGATAACCGTTGGTAGCCTTGGGGTCCTGTTGTTCGCCAGTCGGTCCACCTACGGAAGGTCGGCTTGATGGCGGGCCCATGTCATTCTTGACATAGCTAGCTTGACCGTAGAGACCTCGATCCTGAGGGCTAGTATTAGAAGGAGGGTAAGGACTTTGCTGCGGTGGTGGTGCGTTATATAATTGCCGAGAATTATCATATGGTTGCGATGCAGGAGGGTATGCCTGCATGCTCTGGAGAGTGGGACCTGGGGGCGTTGTTGCCGGAGTGGCAGGCATTGAACGAGCATTGCTCAACCCAGTGTCGATAGACATTGGGTTCGCACCCTGTGCACCGCTCATACCCTGTTGCGACCACTGAAAGTTGTCTGACGCACCCATGCCGCCCATGACGCTAGAAGCGCTGGTTGGGGGCGTCGGGAAGGTGTGCGCACGATCTAACGATGGGCGTCCCATGTTGCCGTGCGAGGGAAGAGACGGTTGCGGTCCTGGTAGCCCCATGGAATGGTGATGGTGCTGCTGTAGGGATGGCAGCCCTGCAGGAGAAGGCTGAGCATTGCGCATCTGATTCTGTTCCTGCTTGCGGCGTTCTGCAGCCGCCATTACCTGCGTAGTGCGGTTCTGATTTGTTGGGTGATAGAGCAGAGCACCAATGTTGTGCACAAACAGTGGGTACAAGAGCTCAGTAATCTTCTCCTTGTTCGCGAAGTCCAAGGCTCTTTCAAACGGAATCCTATACAAAGTTAGCTCAGGGCTCAAAACACTTAAATGTAGCCGGCGGCTAAGCTTACCAAACACCCTTGAGGTGCATTGGGCCGATCTTCACAACATGTCGAACCTTTTCGCTCTTGAGGATGCCGTCTCTGCGCCCACGGGTCATGCCAGCTACATTAAGCAGCTTGGTACCGTTGATCATGTGATTATCTGTTCACCATGATTAGCATTTTGAATCTCAAATCCCAACCTAAGCTCATCGCATACCTTCTCGACGCGCAACACAGATTCCTCTTGCCTCAACTTGGAAGCAAAGGCTACCTTCATCTTCCCACAATGTTGCTGTGACACGCGGCTTCATGCCGGGGGGGGCAACCTGCCCGGTGGTATCAAAACCCTGATATTGGTTTTGCATGCCGGGCTGATTAGTGACACCGGGCAAGGGCAACACATTTGGGCCACCCATGGTGCTGGACACCGGGGGCCCAGTAGGAGGAGAAGTCAAGCCATTGGCATATCCGTACTGCTGATATGGCGGCGCAGAATACTGAGCTGGACCGGGTTGCAGTAACGGCGGCTGCTGGTGAGAGTAGTGTGTCATTGCTCCGGAAGTAACGGTCTGAGGCGGCGGTGCCTGGCCCGCGGACATGTGCGGCGGTGGGTAATACATCTCGCCCTGATTCATTGCTGGATATTGCTCGTATCCGGCAATGGACTGGGTCGAGGGCCCGGTGAGCGAGGGGTGTACGTGAGCCGTTGGAGTTGGGGGGGTCTTCGGACCAAGTGAAGACGCGGCAGAAGTGAAGGATGACTGAGAGCCCGTATGCGAACTGGCCACGGAACTTATGGAGCTAACCCGGGGTGAACCCGTACCCGAGGAGTATGCCTGTTGCGGCGGAGGTGGAGGCAAAGAAGGCAGTCTCTCACTCACATACAGCGGACGCTGGGCGGCGTGGGCGTTGTAATATGGCACGTCGGACGGACCCCGGGTTTGCACCTGCGAAATCGACGGGAGATCCAGCTTTTCGGTATTGTCCTCAGACTTCACGAAATGGACCTAATTGGCAGACCGGATAGAGCCCCAAGTCGTTGGCTTGGACTCTGGCAGGTCTGTCACGGAAGGCAATGGTATGAGACCAATTGACTTCCAGTGCACCCAGCTCGAGTAGGCAAGACAGTTGCCTCCGATACAACACAAGACTGGAACAGGAAGAAGCACTCGACGCTTGTGAAAAACTTTTATGAGAGGTTCGTAAAGTATTTGACGGAGACACTGATCAGTGTGTCCAGGAGAAGGCGTTATACTGGCGTTATAGGCGTGAACGGGCGTACTCAAAATAGTTCCATCAAAAGACCAGCCGAACAAATCTGCGTGGTGAGGACTCGAAAGGGTGGGAGAAAGCTGGTGAACGAGAAAAGGTTCGCAGAGGAAGATCGGTCTATCCGTGTGACGGGCAAGTACCACAGATTGGGTGCAGCAACACTCGTACAGGACCGGAGGCGGAAAATGGGAGCCGTGGGAAGAGGTGGTGATATCGAAATCCCCGCCAGCAGCTGAATGCTCCGTTTGGGGCCGCTCTTTTGCTCCTCTTATCTATCTTCCTGGCCGCGAAATCACAGGACGTTTTAAACTCGTGAGCTCGGCTGCTGCAGGTACATTGGTTAGTCCTGGGACAAGGCAAGGCAAGGCAAGGCAGGGTAAGCGCAACGCAACGCAAGGCGGAGCAACAACGATCGTCTGCTTATAGGAGAGAGATGCAGTAGGAAGGTGGATGGGATGCAGGAAAAAGTTTGTGCGCAGGACGCAGGTTTGGGATTGGGATGAGAGGAGAACAACAGGACGAAGGATAATTCAGGTCAGCAGCTAGTCATACCTTCCGTCGCCTCACAGGGTTTTCCTCACTCAAAGAGAAATTGAGGAGGTCGGCCAATTCGTTCGTGATGGGGGAGGAAGAAGAGAATCGAGGAGGATGGGAGAAGGCTTGTTTTTGGTGGTCAGTGAGGAGGCCGGATGGGAAGGTCAAGGGTAGATCAGAGAAAACAGAGAGGACCAGGGCCTGGTTCTGCCGTACTGTGCTGTACCGCAAAGGTCTTAGATTAGAAGACTAAAGTCCACCACCGCCGACGAGCCAGGGTAGGTAGTTTGGATCCTCCTTCTCCTCCTCCTCTTTTTTCTCTCGCTGGTTCTCCTCTCACTCCACTACTCTACTTGTCTACTTGCCTGTGCTCGATGCTTGTCCGCTGTTGGGTGGACGGGCGGCCAGGGGAGCAGGGTTGGTTGCCCGGCCGTGTACTCTTAGGTAGTAGGGTAGTGCGTAGTGCAGCGTAGCGCGAAGGGTAGTGTGGGTGTAGGTAGGGCAGGGGGGTTAGGTAGGGCAGGGGGGTGGGAGGAAGATGGGAGGTGGTAGGGGTAGGGTAGGGGTAGTGGTGGGCCGGCTGGAGGTGGGAGGGGGGTGGGAGAGGGGAGGAGAGGAAGAGAGGAGTCTTGTCTTTTTGTCCGTGTGGATGTGGATATGGATTAGGGAGGAGGTAATTCATAAGTGGCTTCCGGGAGAGGAGCCAACAGGCGGCCAGTGCCAATTCCTATCATCCACTCTGGTCTGCTCGACCTCTTCTCTAGTACGGAATAAGACAGTGTATAAGAAAGAAGAAGAAGAAGACGACGACGAAGAATCAAGCCTGTAAAGCAAGCTGGCGCCAGTCTGCCTGTCCTGTCCACTCCCGTCCAGTCCACGAGACAAGCTTGTGCCAGTGCCAACGCACACGCGCACACACACATACACATCCACATACATAAGAGGAGGCAGGCAAGGCAGCTAACTATGTTGAGCCAGGACAGGCAGGAAAAGAACAAGCAGGGTCTTCAGAAACCAACATGTACACACACCAGGCCGGACAAGGTAACTCAGTGGATGATGGTGTTCACTTTAGCTGGTCCACTATCCGCCGTCCGCTTTTCTTGTCTCTCCCTCTCGCCCACTGATTTCGGGCCTGCTGGCTCGCTGGCTGGGCTGGGCAGACCAGGGTCAATAGAGCGCCATGCCATGCCATGCCATGCCATCCATGGAGAGCTTTCTCAGTCAATGGCGAGGAGAAAAGTGAAAGTGAGAGCCCAGTGTGCAACAGTGAGACTGACGAGGTTGGGGCACCAGGCCGATAATGAGCGGGCCATGAATCTGGCCTGGTCTGGTCTGGTGCCCTTATGCCAGTGCTGTCTTGTGTCTGTTAGTTCGATTGAGGATGAGAATCGCTACGACACCTAGTTACCCATAAGGTGAAATGAGGTAAGATGAATTGAAGTAGACATTGTGTATGTATGTGTGTAGGTAGTTCCTAGCTGACTGGCAGTTGCCAGATGCTCCAGCAAATCCAAGTAGGCCAACAGTACACAGCACAAGTCAACAGATAGAGAACTCCCTACCTGTCTACTATGCAGTAATGTTGTTGTGTGCAGTAAAACAGCGGGCAGCGAGCAGCGAGCTCGGGGGTGTCGCGACCGGGACCGGGGCTGGGCGGGAGGGGGGTGCACTTATGAGGTTGCACCACCAGACCGGGGAGGACAGCCATTATCGACCAGGGTGGGGGATGATACTGCATGCATGGGTTCTTAGGTATGGTAGGTGTAGGTGTGGCCGGTACGTACAAAAGTACTCCACTCGGTAAGGTGCGAAGGGTCGGATAGGCCGTGCGAGACGCCTGCGCACGCCAAAACGAGACACGGTGGGAATCGTCGCACCGTGCAAAGTAAAGTGCAGCCAAGTGTCAGTTCCAGTCCAGCCAAGTCAGGTCAAGCCAAGTCAGTCAGCTCTCACGCCCTCGATAAACCAGGAGCGGCAAGTCCAACAAGTCAAGTCACCATTGTTGCTGTCTGTTGTCGTCCAGGTGCAAGTCTCACAAAAGCATGCAGGTATCACAACGACGGCGATGACTAACCAAACGAAAGAGCAAATTTCCCAGCGACAGAAACAGATCTCCCCGCGCATCTTACGGCCACCGCGAGGTCGACTTACTTAAGCTTCTAAGCTGCCTGGGCGGAGTGGGCCAAAGTATGCTCCGCGCATACACCGTCCATGATGGTCCAAACCGACCGACATGGAAGCTCAAGGTGTCTGTAGGTTCTGCCTTATGCGCATGCGAATGAAAGCTTTGGATGAGAGGTTCATATAACGTTAAACCTCCAACGCTTCCGACGTTTCGTTGAAGCCAGTTCAACGTTCACTCTACTGGGCATTTCACCCGTCCTCCCATAAAACTCAATTGCAAGCAGTGCGGTCAGTAAGACGGCCCCGGCGAATAGGCCGAGGATGTCAGTCAGTCAGTCAGTCATACTTGCACAGGCCACTGGCAATTGGATCTACGGGAGAAGGGCAAGGACTAGCGAGAGACAAGAAGAAACGTCGCTGGGGTTAGCCGCTCGCAAAGGGCAAAAATGGCCGACCAGCAAGGATTTCGGTTGGTGGACAGTTTTCTTATCTCTGCTGACTGACTGGAATACTAGGCAGGTACCTCTCCCGCTGGTTGGCTCACATTTGTGTTCCGCTAGGCTCAAGAATAAAATGCAGCCTTCGGAGGTCAGGACTGCGGTGGTGATTGAACTTGGCAGATTTCTGTGCAAATACCAAAATAAATGAGAGGCTCCATCAATGGTTATCATGGGAAAGAAAAAGGCCTGACAGACAAGTATGGTACTGGTAGGAGGTAATGCACAATTCAAACTTCTGTGTACGGCGGTGCGTGCTGTGGGCGAAGTAGCACGTTTTTCCTTAGCTTCAGTTCGCCTGGAGCACTCAACAGGGTTTACCCACGACAGCGTGGAGGAGGCACGCCCATTATCTACTCTAAGTAAGGATCGCTGGTGGAAGCCGCCTCTTTGTCAGCGTATCATAAAACAAAGGCCAAAAAGGAATCGTCGGGACAGTGGGAGCTTTGCCTAGAGCCACGGTCTTACTCGGCGGCTAGCGAGAGGGTGGACAGATGGGCGTCGCACAATTGCGGCCACTTAATATACCATGTAATGAGTTGTCACGGCCATTGTGGCTTGTAGCGAGTGTGTGCTGATGACGGGAGGAAGAGCTGCCGCGATATCAGCAGCACAATTCACGGCATCGATGAGGGATATCTGGTCCAGGAACCTTTTCAGAGCCTTATAGTGACAATCATAGCTGATTGTCCATCACGAGCTCCATTGTCGTGACAGCAAGCTTGACTAGGTAAGCCACAGTCGATGCAAATGCCCTTGTAATGGCGAGTGCCGGTATAGACGACTGCGACCTCTCTTCTGATTAGTTTTCGCTGTCTTACACTTCCAATGGCTTGACTGGCTTGTTTGAGTACCGCCGGTACTTGGATGGATATCGCATAGTCAGTCAGCTAACCAAGACGACCGCCCGGTGACGAGTTCCACAATTGTCGATACTTTATACGAAAGGAGGGGCCGGGACCTCCTCACACACTCATGATAGGAAAGATGGGAAGCTTATCACGTCGGCTTGTCCTCCCTCAGAAGGCCATGCACGAAAGGCGCATCCGCGCGCCAGCCATCTCACCAGTCGCCATCGCCGAGTCCCCACCATCATCGACCTGCCTAGCGTTACTCCAGGCCCGCTCCAACCTCCCTCCTCCTCGGTCAACAGCGTGCTATCCACCGCCGTCCTGGCTTCCTAACCCTTCCATTCGGCTTCCATATCAGTTACACTAATAGCCCATCGACGATCGTTCCTAACTTCCCAGATTAATTGCCTATCAGTCAGAAATAATCACCCACACGCCGCAAGAGCCCTGTCTGGCCTGGGCCAGCAATTGAGCCGGATTATCTTCACAAGAAAGAGAACCCCTCCATCGCGCGCCGTTCTCGCTCAGCTCGGCCAGCCGGCCGGACATTTAAAAGAGAAGCGAGAATGAAACCAGGCCATCTGTAAAATCATTGCCACTGCCGGGCCATTAACAACAGCCTCTTGTTGTGTTGGATTGCTCAGACGCCCAATAGAGTGTTAATATGGAAAATACACGTTTCCGCTCGGTTGAGGCGTGGTCCCAGTAAAAGCACCTGCCGCAGAGACGGCGCACTATACCCCCGTGGATGAATGGGATTGGCACAGGCCCATGGCAACAACCTGACCTACCTACCCAGACTGTGCACCGTGCAAGCGAAGAAGGCCTTAGCCACGTAGATGCTGGTACCAATAAACCCAGTCGAACGTGTGTCAGAGGACTTCGAGACCGTTCCTGTGCGAAAACTCGCGGACCGGATGGCAGACAACATGGCCACCCCGCATCCGAGAAATGGAGGGCTATCGACTCGTAACAACACAACAGACTAGGAGTGAGAACATTGCTTGAGCAAACACCAAATCGCTCCGGAACCCTTTTGGGTCCCTTGGATGGCTCGTGCATTTTTTGGTCCTGGTGTTGTTTTCTGGTTCTTGTCTATGCTTCTCACGCTGCTCCATTTCCTATTGTGGAGAGGCGGGAAGCTCTGAGGCACCTCCGTGTCTCCTACAAGGTACCAATCGCCGCCCAGACCGTCCAAGTCGGTGCTTCTTTCGAACGAACACAGACGGGACCTCCGGTGCCGCCGTTGCGGTGTGGGTAGCTTACAGTGTCTGAGCCGTTCGTCGGCCCTGCGAGATCAGACCTGCCGTAAGTAATCAACAGCAGGGCCCGGCAGCCAATGCATGCGCTCACGCCGCTCAGTCAGGGTCGATGCTTGAAGGTGCAGTAGTCTCTGCAGGTAAAGGCATGGCGGATGGGTCGTCCCTCGCATGTCCGTGAGCTTAAAAGCAGTCTTACTCTTTGATGCTTTACTGCCCCATGTGAGTCCCGGACAACACTCGTTTGTCGAGGTCAAACCCCCTCGGACGCCTTCAAAGTCCGTATAAGGCATTGTTTTGATGTCGAATCAAAATGCACGGATCGCATTGCACACGGCCATGGAACGACGACATCGTCTGCACCTTGTTGCTATTCGGGAAGTATGCGGAAATGCATGCAGAAGCCGGAGTGTGGTCCGTGATCTTCAGCCAGGCCTCGAACCATGCACATTTGTTCCGATTGACATGACCTGCAAATGCACGATTAATGCACACGATGTACGCCCAAGTGTCACAATACAGTTGGTGCCATACCACAGCGTACTCATAATTGGCACAGGTGGCTCCGCGTTTCAACTTCCCGTGTCCAGAACAGACGGTTTCTCAGCTCAGGGGCGACACCGTTCTGGTGAACAGGAGGGAACTTGACAAAAAGCTTGGAGGAGTTCGTCTGGGGGTTATGGCTCTGGTATTCACCACATTAGTCATTCGGTGACGAGATGGCAGAGTCTCAAAGTTGTTGAATGCTTTGAAACGCCACCAGCAGATATACATGCCTCCTATCTCATTGTGACTCGGAACCAGTGGGCACTGTTTCGCCTCCCGGGTCCGACCAAGTACGTTCAACGGCACAAGAGAGAAGTGGGCACCCTTTGGGGCATCCTAAAGCTAGAATCGCGTCGTTCGTTCTTGATTCCGTATGCTCCTTCCCTTCGATTCACCCCAACTCTTTCCGGTGTCTCCTATTCGGGAAGGGAAAATCCTCGGCAGAAGAAAGTGAGGTTCCTGCCAAAGCAAGGTACCATACCATCCATAGTAGACCGCAACCGCTTACCTCGACTCGTCTCACCTCACCGTCATTGCGCGCGGACCGAGTTTCTTGTTTCACAGCGCTGATGCCACGAGAGAAACTAGACAAAATAGTTTGGCAAAAAGGCACCAGCGACGAAGTGGCTCATTCAATGTCTCAAGTTAGGGACATGCAGAGCTCGGGACAAACGGTTACAGCTCCAGCGCCTTCCGCGCGCCATGACTGTGATGCACCGCCCTCGACGCCTATTATTCTCGGACTTGGGGCTGCCTCGCTGCGTAGCGCAGTGTGCATCTATCATACCTACACTAACCAGCCTCTCTTTCCTCCCCATCGACTTAGCGATGGACTAGACCGATGAATAAGAAAATCCCACTCATCACCAAAGAGCTCCAGCCCCCGAGCGAACGGAGGCACTATCGTCATCTTGTCGCAGAACCGACCTTGTTCTCTGAGCCATGGGCTGATCCATTAGGGTGGCATACCTGGAAAGTGAAGTTACCTAGTGTTGTACTTTACACGAGGAGATCGCCGCCCTTGACACAGTACGAATACGATAGGGGCAGCGAACGAGGCGGGGTAAGCCCTGGACAGCACAGTATGCATCTACAAGCCTTCACCAAACCTCGCAGCAGTTCCTCGTGGGAAAGCTCGTGTGGGGGCCGTCTATGCACAATCCAATGCAAGATTCCGGCAGACAGCTCCCACACTTCAATGGAACTAGAACCTGCAGTCTGCTGCGGGATGCGTTGAGGCGGCAGTCAAAGCTGGCGGAGATCAGACAGAAACTTTACTGATGGAACCCTCTCTTCCAAGTCGACAGTATTCAGTTTCGCATTGATTGACAATGTGTTCGCATGAATAGTCTGTCGTGCAATGAGGGTCACGTCAATCTTATTTACTTAGACAAGTGACTCAAATAATGGGCATCCAGCAGTTGTTCTGAAAATGACTTTCTGACCAACTATTCTCGCCTCCATAGATTTTCAACCAAGGGCAACCGGCTTTTTGTTTCTCAACAAACTACAGATGCCGCCCAGATCGAGGCACATACGCGAAGAAACAGTCGTAGTCTCTTTGACTTCTCCTTCCTTAGTTGACACCCCTGTGTATCGAGACAGCTGCTTAGCACTGACGGGGATCTTCAAGATGGGCTGGCCGTGCACTTGGAGGGTTGTTCGGCAATCAGGATTTCGCCTCTCCACACAGCGACGGCAAGAACACTCGTCTGCCATCTAGAGCGCCGTGACTGACACGAAGCGGGATAGGATCCTAAGCCTCATCCCCTGACATTCCCTCTCAGCCAACGATTCGACAGGAAATCAATGGCACAAATGAGAGGCTTGACAACGTGGCCATTTCTCTCGGAGAAGTCTCCCCAAAGAGAGGTTTGTGGGCGTCGTGGCCAGCGTAGAGTGGCCCAGAGGACCAAATCACTTGACAGGCTGACAGTCCACAGGACCACGGCACACATCCTACCCAGCCAAGGGCATCTTAGCCACCCTCCTGCCATCCCGCCTCTTGTTTCATCCACAACATGTCTAGCCACGCCTTGCCAGGTTTAGCTTAGGAGGCCTTCCTCCTCCCCTCTCATCTAGATGCGCTCGCAATGCTGAGGAGCTCATGTCTCAACGATGGTGATCACAAGGGTGCTGAGTCCAATGTTTGTGGAGAAGTAGGTGCGTATTTTGCATTTGACATCTGGCATTTCACTTGCTGAACTCCTTCTTCTTTTAGCACAGGCATTTTCCTTTCTTACGATGATCAGCATATCAATGGGCCAATTAGTGTTCGATTTCCGAGTTCCTGGGTCCCATCCACTTTAGGCTACTACAGATAAGATTGAGAAGGAACCGATGCAAGGATAACGCCGCGACGCATAATCTACGAGCCATTTGGTCCTTTCAAGTTGTTCTCGACTGATCCACTGAGATTTGATGTATTCAAATCGGACTTCAAGGTGGTAGTGCGAAGCTGGTCTGCTAGCCAACAATCCCTGCTTCGACGTACATTATAGGAAGCACGTAGCCGAGCGTCCTGGATTGTCTCCTCTCCGGAGTCGATGACATCTGGCTTGGCTGAGCCTCATGCCTTCATGCATGACATCTGTGAGGCATATCATCTATTAAAAATAAAATAAGCTGGAGATGACTGTGAATGGCAGTTTTCTGGTTCTTATTTTGCTGTTCCCTCTTCTCGGGTAACTGCACAGTCGCTTTTGGACTCCTACTAGTTCGTCGAAGTAGCGATTATTTGCATCTGCTCTACCCGTCGTCGCGTAAGTGACCCCTTGAAAACCTGTCAGACTCGAAGCGACTCAGTTCCCTGCGCCACTGGTAGAATCCTTGAGGGTGTTGAGCTTCATTAGCACACCATAGAGGAGGCACCACATCCATGCCCGCGCAATAGCTTGAAAATCGGTGCTCTCTACACGAACATCCATAGAATAATTTTCACCCAGAGTAATCAAGTGCTATGCTTGAATAGCAGCGTATGTCGCAGATCCGATCCTAGGCGAGATTTTCTTCTGATTCGAAGATAATGTCCAGACACAGCCAAATCTCGATTGTTTGAATAGTCGCGGCGAAATATATCGTCTTGCGGGCATTCTCCGGCCCGAGCATGCATTTCGGCCAGATTAAACTGCAACACCAAGATCCAAGAGACCATCCCATTCCTGGACTTCGGACTAAGAAAGCTTCCCTCCCCAATTCAGTTCAGACTTGAAACATCGCCATGAAGAATTCCGTCATTCATGTTGGATTTCATTGAGGCTCGCCTGCAGGCCATAGGCCCATGCTGACCTTCCAAAGACAAGGAGCCCCTGCAGGTATCGGCAAAATCTGAATAATGGTGTAGATTGACAGGGATCTGGACTGGAGGGGCTTAACACTCGCATGAGGTCGAATGCAAAGCGGCTATGTACGTCTAAGACCTGACCAATCGCTCTCCCCTGTCAGCATGGGGTCGACGTTACCCTGTTGGGACGTTTCAGCTCTGTCTTTTTGCTAGCTCCTAGCTATCAATTGGTGACCTTCAAAGCCTGAGGCAGCATGAGGCATTTGTTCCGTCGTGTTCGACCACTTCGTTGACTTCCGACAACAGGCATACCTGAGCTTGCGGGGGCCACCTCAGAAGTCTTGACTAGCCTCCACGCACAAACATCTAGCCAAGGGTGGGGAGGCTGGTATCCCTGGTGTACATACATTAGCTTACCCGCTTCCACCAGTCTATTCGACCCTGGTCCGGTTTAGCACACGTTGGCGGGAACTGTGCTTTCTTTTCTTCTCACCCTACGCCTTATGATTCTGGAAGGCTTCTGAGGTTAAGGTATTTGCTGCGCTCGATACGCTCGATAGAACCAATTCCTTCCGCAGGAGAAGAAACTCGTTATGAGAGACCCATAAATCAGCTCAACAAAAATCCATCAGAGCCTCTATCTACGAGCCTGGCATGTCACTGTATAAACAAAGTACTGTCCTGCACAGTACGGACGTAATCGAAACCACACGCAGTAAGCACAGCACAGAGATGGCTCGAGGCTAGACCAGGGTTGCTGTTAGTGGAAGCTTCAAGGTTGCTGCTGCGAGCACGCCCCGGCCGTCCATCGGTGCGGATTTTGGCTTTATCAGACCCGCGCCAGCCTTTCAATGAGGGTGGTGGTAACGAACTTCCCTGTCCAGTCCAATCAGCGTAAACCACGTCTCGACCACACCACAATTTTGAGCAATTGGTGGGCTGGCGCCTACCGTGCTCATCCATTCGGCCTCTGATAGTCGAGAAGACAGAGATAGGGTTGCTAATAGCTGAGGGATAACTTCATTTGCACCATCGGCGGCCGGGCTACCCAATGAATCTGTTCGGTTCGACTGTTGCAAGAGGGATCACCTCGTGGGAGATGAAATGCCGTGCTGGCCTAGTCATTTTGATAGCTGTCTCGCGGGTCTTCCCAGTCCAGCCTTTCGGCGTTTCGAAAACTTTCCAATGTCTTAGTTTCTCTAATCCCGCCAGACGCCTCCCGCCGTGCACACACCGATTATGCAAATCATAGGGTTGAGGATTCCCATAGTCCTCATTCGCTGCATGCTATCTGCAGGACGGACCGTTTTCCGCCCTACATGGACGCCCAGGATGTACACGGCTCCTCGAGACCTCCAAGGTGTGGTGGAGCGCAAGTGTCCGTGGCGTCAGCGCCTTTCGGTGTCATTGGCCCTCTACTTGGGTTTCCTTCCTCTCAACAACGCTCGCGATTTCCCCCATTCTCGACAGGTCTTTTTGTGTTACCCAATCAGCGGGCATGGCGTTGCTTACGCTGTTATGTCGCGCTGCACGACATAACTGTCTGGGCCAGGTGGGCTTTACTCGATCCAGCTTCGCTACGCAGCATAGCTGTAGGTCCTAAGAGCTGACGGGTTTCCCTCGATTTTTTTTAATTATTTTTATTTTTTTATTTTTCAATATGCTAATCCTGCCACTATCTAGCACAAATTGGCACTGGGTCTTGTTCCCGGAACTTGACTTATTCTGCTGACTGGTAATCCGTCTTCTAGTCTCACCTTGCGACTAGGCTACAGAGAGTGTTCTTCTCCTCCTCCGCTGCTATCGCCTGGATACGTTTGCATGCCGCCGTTCAACTGGACGGCCGGGCTTATGGTTCGCGTCCCATTGCCATGTCTTTCGTCTCGCGAAAGATCGATCCCGCACTGTGGTCTTGAGGCGTCACTTAGTGAGGTGATATCGACAACCGAAGTGGTCTAGTGCTCTCCTCACCGCTACTCTCAACCGACCAGGGGAGGGGTTGCTCTATGTAGAACATGCTTGATAATTACACCTCCTCCCCTCGCCCAGTGAGAAAAAGACAGTCGCTTGAATTTTCGCTGGGAGCCAATGAGCGCTGCCAGAAACATCACTTATCCGTTGCTGTATACTCTCTACAACACAACGATTCCTCAAGCGGTGTCTCCTCCCACAGTGGAATATCCTTGCCCTATCCACAAGCCAGGATAGCGCCTCTGGTCATCCGCCAAGGTGTCCCCCTTCACGTGTAATCGAATGGCTGGTCGATTCGGGATCGCTCAGCCCGCGTGATTGGCGGCCAGACTTTCCCGACTTGTTGACCCGGTGTGCCCTTCGCTTCGTGGCAGCTTTTTCTTCTTTATGAATGCCTTGCTGTGCCGTAGTTCCTCCGCCGTATATCACGCTCCTCCAAAAGCCCCGGGCTTGGGGGCCAGGCCCGGGAGGCCTGCTACGATGGGAAGGTCAACAGGGACCAGGTGAGACATTTGACGAAAAGCGAACGGCTTCTGGTGCAACTCATGACAGCCCCTCGACATACTATACTGCCTTCTTCATATTACATAGCATACACCTCCAAAGCCTTCTTTTTGGGGGTTGGATTAACCGGACACTAGGACCTGTGGAGCCGGTACAGTTCTCCTTGACGGAGATGGGCTGATCAAGGGACATCTAATGCCACCGCCCGTGGTGCGGGCTCGGGATAGCTGCAGTCTGTGGCAGTAGCCTTCATGTATGGAAGATCTGTCTCTCCCGATGCAAAATCGTCGTCACACATTAGTCTGTGCATGTGGTGCGCTGCTGCTCGTCGCCGCCTGTGGCAACTTGCTTGGCTGCACTGCGCGCGCTGCCTTGCCTTGCCTTGCCTTGCCTTGCCTTGCACTTACAGTCCTGCCCTACGGTGCCCACCGCGCCAGAACGTCATGTCATTCTAGGTGCAGTGGTTTGCTTCGCAGGCTCCATCTGTCTACATACAGGCGCGCCTGCGTACCTGCACGGCGGGCATGTGGGACGCTGGACTACTGTGGTGCTAGTTTACAGACAAGGTAGGGTCACTCACTGTAAAGGTTTCCCTCCTTATGCACCTCCCGCATCTGTAGACAGCTTCCTCAACCCAAGTAGCTTCACTCATGGCCCTGCTTCATAAAAGTCTCTCTGGACTGAACAAGCAAAATTGCGCTTCGGTCGTGGAGTTCCAGGACGGGACCGACATTCTGCATAGAAGCGCGGCTGCATGCAGCACCAATTTCAGGGGGCTCTCAGTACGGTTGCATCAAGCTACCACCACGATCCTCCCCTGGCAGGCAACAGACAAAAGACATTCATCCTCTATCAAATAGGGGTAATTAACATCCACTACCAATGAATGTTTTCTCACCTGTGGTGATGCTTTGTTGAGGATCTTTAGCCAGTCATTTCCCTTGACAACTCTATAGATAGCTGGCAGTAAGTATATCAAGAAGAACTCGTAAATACCCGTTGCTAGCTAAACTTGCAAGTCAAGTTCTTTATACATAGAAAAGAGTGAAGCAGCATTAGAGCAGGGTAACTTGATGAGTGTTGTATGCAGCGGGACAGCACAGCCACCTCGGTTTCTGGGGTCTGTCCTGTAACGCATCATGCCTCTCTTCAGTCCTGCCGGTGGCCACACCTCTCACCACGCCGCGCCCGCTGGCCGGTTGCTCGCGGACGCAAGTATGATTCGCATATGTAATGCTTAAAGATGCCTGTCGTGTATGATGACATTCTGCCCGCCTTGCCTACTGATCACTTTCCTGGGGACAAGCTGTACTTATCCGCCGCCGATGCAGATCGACTTCTTCTCGATGCCGCAAGTCATCGGGTCGTATGTCACATTTATTTCAAGCCCGCCTCTACTACCATCAAAGCCCCTCGACTCGGACTCGTAAAACAAATGGCACGGACAGGCGGCACATAGCGTTCCACCGTTGCAACCCCGAGGGGGACACTCGCGAGCCACTGGGGTTCGCGTAATTGCGGGCGCAAGATTTAGCCAGAGTTGGCCGCCTGTACAGTGAGCCGGGGGTCCCAGCCTCGTAGGAGTCGGCCGGCGTCCAGAAGTCAAGCCAGGGGGGAGGGGGCTTGTAGTTTGTAGTGTGGTGTGGTGTAAGACACTGGTCGACGTTGCAACACTCGAGTGTGTTGGTTCGTTTCTCTTTCTCAACCGGGTCCGTCCCACTGGTGTTTCTATCTGGCTCCGCCTGCGTTACTTTACAGTGAAGACAAAAGGCAAAAAAAAACAGCAACAACAAAAATAAAATACCACGACATTGACTCGACATTCGATGTCCCGGTCCAAGGAGACCCTGATGTACATGTGATACAGTACAGTACAGCACAGCACAGTGGCCAAGTTGCAGAAGCTGTGCCGTCCTTGACATGTAACGGCGCACACGCAGCGCAAGGGAAGAGAGATTAGCTACGGAGATCGTCCGCATAGGAAAGAAAGGCTCTGTAACCCCACTGAAGCACGGTCAAGGCGATCATTTACAGTGCCACTAGCTACACTACATTACCGGCCCCTCCCAACCACCCCCGCCCGAGCTCAGCACGAACCAGGGCTGCCTGGAGCCACTTGTCTATGCCAGTTCAGGATGGCCTCAAGCAGACACCGTGTACGCAGCGGCAAGACCGGTCGATTGTGGGTATCGTGATGGGGGGAGGAGGTTGGGAACTGGCAGGTGGACAATTCAGTTTCAGCAAGGCCGGGACCCCGGGGCACTGCCCATCAAAGTCAAGGACAAGCAGGCGAGAGAAGTGCAATGCAAAGCAGGGCCCGGCGCCTCGAGCATGTGGTCAAGGTGCATGAACCATGAACGCACGTCTACATTAGGACAGACAGACAGACAGACAGCATGATTATAGCAGGGTCCATTATGCATTCTTGCTGCGAGATGCCCGTAGCTTTGCTTAAGCTTGTTTTCCTGCTCATCAATGGACAGAGGCAAGGCAAGGTACGGTACGGTACGGTGATGTAGAGGCAATGTAGGCCAGTGTATGTATATATGTATATTACCCTTGAAACCCTACAGGTTCATCATGGGGGGACGTAGTGTACTGTACCGGGGAAAATCGCTTTAGATGCCATGCTATGCGATGCGAATGCACGTCACTGTTTTAGTGCATGAGATGCCATGACCACCAAGGCATGCTGCACTGCACCGGGGCAGAAAAGAGTGAGTGCGTGAGTGCGAGGGAGACAACGCTGGTCGTGCATGAATGATGAACAGTCACTCCTAGATCGCGGGGGATCTGCCCTGGCTAAAGCGTCGTCGCGTCTTGCAGCAGCTTCATCTGTCCGACAGCAGACCAGGCATCGTCACCCAGTCGCAGCATACCCGATTGGATGCTGTTCTTTTCCCGGCTGTCTGTGGCCATCTCCCATCCACGTCCCGGTTGATGGCTCCGACGGCATGAATCAGCATTTGGTTGCTGATGATGCTATAGCCTGACTTTGTTTTAACTCTGAAGCAAAGCCGGTCGTCCTAGGGCTCACTTCAGTCATCCCTACGGTCGATTGTAACCGCTAAAGAGTGGATTTTAGGCAAATCACTCACAAGCTCGGCACATGACTTCGCGCCGAGTCAGTGAGACAGCCTCGGAAGGTCGCCGTAGGCGACGCGATGGGTCGTGTCGCCACTTAGCAGCTAAGCTACTCCTTTGTCCCATTTTGCGCATAGAAACCGCTCTTTTCACGGTTAATGGAAACCATCGAGAGACTTATCCCGCCATGATCGCAAGCAGCGCATAAGAAGGAAGGCGGTAGAAGAATGAGCGTCGACTCTTACGTGGTGAGATTTCGCGGATTGGACCTGTTGTAAGGAGAAATGCCTTCGGATTCGAGCCGTGGCGAGGCGCCTCTTCCCAAGGTGGCCGATGCCAGATACAGTCGGACTTTCGATCCTTGGAATTCTGTTGGAGCTGGCCATCAGCGCGCAGAGACAAAGGGGCCACAAGGATGGCGAGACAGTCGGAACTTCAAGTTGCGCAGCCAGTTCGAGGCAGGCAATAGTGGAGGCGATCGGTTATCAGATACAGTCGGCAAGAACTCAGAGGACTTTGATGAGCGTTTACAGATGCTTGTACCCAAGGAGATGCGAGCTCGAGCGGCAAACAGTGTTATGGATATGTTGAAGAACCCCGGGACTATGCGCAACAAGGGCTCTGGGGGAGCGTCATTCGGACAAGGGTCCCGCTCACCGGAGAAAGAGCAGATCGACAAAGTAATGACGGCCGAGGCGAGTTTGATTTCCCAGCGGAAGGCTGAGGACGAGGCACGAGAAGAAAGGAAGAACCAGCCCAAAAAGCTCTTCGAGGGGCTCGTCATTTACGTCAATGGCAGCACTCATCCCATTATCTCGGATCACAAGTTGAAGCACATCCTCGCAGAGAACGGGGCGAAGATGTCGATGCATCTGGGCAGACGGCAGGTTACTCATGTGATTATCGGGAAGACGGCTGGGGTAAGTGGTGGAGCAGGAGGCGGCCTTGCTGGCGGCAAACTGGAAAAGGAGATCCGCCGACTTGGTGGTTGTGCTGTGAAATATGTCAACGTTGAATGGTATGTCTATATTTCACTCTGCCCGCTACCAATCAATGTTGTGTCTTTACTAAATGTTACAAGGGTCATCGAGAGTGTCAAGGCGGGCAGGAGGCTCCACGAGGCGAGATTTGCGAGCCTCAAAGTCGCCTCCGGGGGTCAACAGAGTGTCTTCGGGGCTTTCTCCAAGGCTCCGCAATAAGGCGCTATGTCTTCGGCCATGGAAGGTAACAGTTTTTCGTATTGATCTCAAGTGAGGTCTGACGATGAGCTATGAGAGATGTTTGCTATGTCTGCATGGTATATTGGATTGCATTGGGTTGTGAACCATGGAGAAAAGGCTTGCATTTAGGCCCAAGCTTCCGGGGTCTCCGCAACAAGATTAGAGCGTGAAGAGGGATAGAGGCATTGGTCTGGCGCTAGGTAACGGCTTGCATCTGCATTGGTAGACAAACAAACTCGCCCCGTGGCGTTCTTGGCTAGATTCTTCTTCATCCGGTGAAAGCTTCTAACAATCATACAGAGTTGTCCTGTGCTCCTATTTGTCGTTGATGACTATGGAGACCTCGAATATGATGTTGGCACGATCCGTTCCGAGTTTTATGACCGATCATAATATCGGAATGAACATGAGAACTGGTTGAGTATGGCCACTTCCAAGCCAACCGGGTCCTTGGGTCACCGAAGTTCGTATTAGAAAATTAAGTGTTCATATGGGGTTGGCCATTGCCTCTTCGTCTTATGGTAACCATGAGGTCATGGTCCCAGTCGCTTGTGTTACGTTCATCTCTGATGAATAAATATTCGAGCGGAGGTTGCCTTGATGTGTGGACAAGACTAAACCCTCTTGGATGTTAGATCTAGTATCTGGTGACGATGCCTTACAAGGTCCTCCACTGCTCTACCACAAAGGATGTGCTTCGCCCGTCAGCTGGGTCGGACAATTGATTAACGGGTCCTACCGAGAAAGTTGCCCAACCCAGTGCCTCCTTCGATGCCTCAAGCACTTGTGCGAGTTGGCTTGTCTTAGATACTAAAGCCACTGATGCAGACCCTCTGATATGGGCCACGGTGAAGTGTGCGGAAACTTTACAGAGAAGAGAGAAAGTTGCCCCTTTTGACGAATTCGCTGTCTCGGTCGGGAGAGCAGCCTAGACATGTGTGGTCATGCCTTGCTCAACGGGCCGCTGTTTCGAGTACAACTAAGAGGCAGAGCGTATCACTTGACGTATACGCCAGCCACAAGGCCACTGCAGAGGCCCGACGGCGTGTAACGATGATACTTGGTGCACTGTTCATACTACCATTAAGAATGCTCCAACTCAGTTTGTACTTTAGATTAATGTAGTTCCGCCATGTGCGCATTTCCATCTGTGGACAACTCCAATCTACTAACGCTCACGGGAGTAACATGGATATCGAGATACCAATGCAAATGATATCCCAAAGAAAAGCGTCCTTGCGTTGGATGCTCCTTGGCTAACGTGGTACACTGGCTTCCGGCCGAGTCATGGGAGAGGGCGTGCGTGAAGAAAACTTCTTGATAGTATTACTCCTCTCACCCTTAGGCCCCTGTTGTGCAACGATCTTAACCCAAAATGGGCTCAGAAGAGTCTCCGTTGGTTGTTTCTGGGTCCTATATACGTATTTAGACATGTTGATTTCTGTGCTCTGAAGCTAGGCACACCGTGGTGCACGCAACAGAAGTGAAGTATTCAATATCGACCAGATCTCACGTACAGTTATGAAGAGTCTTGCAACATATGGACTCGCTTGAATTTGTATCCATCGGAAAGATAAGATACTATTCCGACCACAGAACTGGATTGGCATACCTCCATAACACATTGAATTGCTATGGAAGCTCTGCATTCTGATCGTACTCAGAGCTTTGCTCTGGTCTCAATGGACTTATGGAGTTGTCCCTTTTCTGCCCAATAATCTCGTATCTTCTCTCTAGCCAAATCCACGACCGCGGCATCCTCGACCGTCTGCGGGACATTGACCTCCTTGTCAAATTCACCATGAACAGCGTTCTCTAGGAGCTCCCTGAGAACACGCCTTAACGTCTTACCAGAGCGAGTCTTTGGAATGATGCCCTTTCCTTGAATCATGCCACCCAAACTGGCAATGGCCCCTACCTGTGTCCTCACAAGCTTCTGCACCTCTTTGAATAGCTGATCATCTGATATATCCGAACTCGTGCCGACAAATGCAAAAGGCATTTGGCCTTTCAAAGCATCGGGAATCCCTACCACACACGCTTCAGTGACGAGTGGGTGGCTTGTGATAGCTTGCTCTAGTGTTCCTAGTTTACAATGTTAGATTTGTGACCTTCGTCTGAGAATGGACGCTTACCTGTACTAAGGCGGTGTGCAGCAACGTTGATAATATCATCTACGAAGACTCATGTTAGTATTTCTGCTGACGACGCTGTTGGTAGGTCAAACAAACCCGAGCGAGCCATAATATGTATGTATCCATGTTCATCGATCCAGCCAGCGTCTCCCGTATCAACCCACTTCCCATCGAACCGTTTCAAGTAACCCTTGTAGAATCTCTCCTCGTCTTCCCAGAGAGTGCGGAAGGCAGTCGGCGCAAGAGGTGTGTTCAGGACTATGTTTCCCATGCTGCCTTTTGGCACCTCCTTGCCGTTGTCATCAACAACACGGACGTCAAAGCCTGGCATGGCCTTGCCCGCGCTGCCAGGCTTTATCTCCAAAGGAGGGTGATCTCGAACATCAGTCTTCCTATCCTTCCCGGCGTGAGGCACCAGGGCTATTCCCGAGATTGGTGAGCCTGATTCTGATGACCACCAGTTGTCGATGACATGAGCATCATTGGCACCGTATTTCTTTAGCAGGTCCTGATACATAGTGATTATAGCGGGCTCGGAGCGTTCGCCGGCCAGGAACATAGCTTTTAAGGATCTCAAGCCACCTCGCTTCCCTATCTTGGTGATATACGTGTTTTCCGGGTCATCTTTTCGAATGGCACGGAGAGCCGTTGGGGCTGTAAACATCGTGTTGACCTTATATTCCTCGATGATTCGCCAGAACGCCGAAGCGTCGGGCGTGCCTACTGGCTTGCCCTCATATAACACCGTTGCGGCTCCGGTTAGAAGCGGCCCATATAGCGTATAGCTGTGAGAGACAACCCAGCCAATGTCACTGAAACATCCCATCTAGTAAATCGCGATGTTAGCCTTCTTTCATATTGCTTGTCGGTGAAGCACCTACCACATCGCCAGGTCCGTGGATGTTGAATAGATAGCTTATAGAAAGATGAAGGCCAACAGCATGACCGGCCGCATCTCTGAGCACACCTTTCGGTAGACCTGTTGTGCCGCTTGTGTAGATGATGTATATACCATCGGTCGACTTGACCGGCACGCATTCAGCCTTTACGCCCCGTGCCTTTGCGCTCCTGACAAGCTTCTGCCAGTTACGCTCCCCTTCAGTTGATCTCATGCGGCCCCATCGAAGTTGGTCGCGTTGCCATACAATGGTCTTTGGGGTCTTCCACTCTGCGAGATCCTCTGCCTCTTCGATAAACACTTGATAGGGGATAGGGGGTTTGTTGCCGTCGATGCCACAAGATGCTGTGAGGATAGCAACCGGTCGAGATGCGTCGATCCGCTGAGCGAGAGCTTGGGCGGCAAACCCTCCGAAGACGACGGCATGGATAGCTCCTATCCTGTTGACCGCTAATATACCAATCAAAGCGGCCGGAATCATAGGCACTGTGATGTGTTAACAAGTCTAAGTCCTCTTGATAGGAAGAGGTCGAATGGTACATACTATACACAAGAACCACATCCCCTTTTTTGACGCCTTCATCTCTCAGGACCCCAGCAAAGGTCTCAACCTCCTCGAGTAGTTGCTTATATGTGATCCTCTGCTTTGTGTTCGTGACAGGACTGTCGTACAGGATAGCCGGTTGATCGCCATTGCCTTCTAAGACATGACGATCAACACAATTATAGCATGTCGATATCTCGCCATCGGGAAACCACTCCCAATGATCGTGAACCGTGCCATTATCTAGTTTCTTTGTATACTCCTTCAGTACGGCAGATGGCTTCTTGTGCCAGTACAGATGCTCTGCTTGTTGGCCCCAGAAGGTTTCCGGGTCATTGATAGAGTGATGATGGACCTCGTCTTGAGGATGAGCCATTGTGATAGCGAGCTCGATGGTGGCAGCGGATAACAAATTCCGGAAGGGATTCTGTGTTCAAATAGCCAGACCCCGAATGAGATGCTCAATTACTCGGCCTTCTATATTGGCGAAGACGAGTTAAATAGACGAAGGGTTCATGAAGTTCATATCCTCGGCTGTCAACTAGTGAGGACCAAATCATCTATGCAGGTAGACCACTCGCTCGCGGTTTGATGGGCGGCAGGAGCTGCAGCTTTCCCCGCATATTCCGTTGCCCCGGACTTGGGGTAAGACTGCCGAGCCTCCCATGTTAGGCCGAATGCGTTTGGAAGTGCTTGCAAGCCTTCTAGGCTCTCTCAAGTTGTAACAACTCCTAGCAATGCTCAATATAGTTACAAAACACCAATTGACGCGGATGGGTTTTCAAACCTGTTCATGTGTGAGATTAATGCTTGAGCGACTTCGATGCCATATTGCGGGGGTCCGGGGTGAAAGTCGGTTGACTTACTACTTCCCCGCCTGGACACTTGTCGCTGGTTCAAATGACTCTCGAAGTGATTTGACGACTGGAATGTAGAATATGAAAGTAATTGATCTCTTCACTTTATCCCAGACAATGAAAAGGCCATACTTAGGGCCACTTGAGCCGTTCCTTTCAAAATTTCTGGTTCATCATTGAAAACCTTATCCGCCATATATGTCTTTAGCAGATTCTAGGAGCTGTAACTCAGACACGCGGACCCGGTCCTACCGTCAGTTGTTTGTAGTGAAATGAGTGCCTCTTTACAATAGAGAAGTCTCAGTTGGATATTATCATACTGATTCTCTACTTGCAATTGCCTAAAGAGTTCGCCAAAGACGATCAGACTTGTTATTATTTGCAAGTATCAGCAACGACCATCGAGCAACCCGACTGGTATCTGCCAAATATTTCATTGAGTGTGAGACCAGACTAACTTGCGAGTGCCCTAGAGAAAGAATGATATGACAGTACTTTGATAAAAAGAATGTGGGGGGCCTAAAATTGCAGTGAAAGATGTCCTCTGGGAAGATGACTGTCCTTCAACCTGCTTGTTTAATATAGAAATTTGCATATGCTCATGTTTGCAGCTCAAATAAGAACATAGCCCTGCTGGTAACACAATATTACTGCAGCAGGTCGTGTAAGTGTGACTATCCCGAAACGCGATGATATGGCCAAACTTATGACTTCGACCGGGTGCAGGTGAACGGCGTCTACGGCGTAGAGGAAGTTGCCTTGCAACGGACTCAACCGCACTCCGGCAAAGAGCTGTGATCTGGCAGAAGGGACCTCAATGCTTAATGATAGACTGCTTCTTAGGCAATCCGATTAGATCCTGGTAACCTGTAATTGTTGCTTATGACCTCGAACGTGGCCACGGCCCATTTACATTAGCCGCAAACATAGGTGGTGGGTCTGGTATTGGCAAGGTGAGAAGGGCGAGACAAGATGGATACCAATGTCTTTCTATTTTCAGAGACCACTCAGACTAATTCCTGGCGTTATCACTTTTACTCTTTACAGTCGAAGTGGCTCGACGACAAGGCAGACGGTCGAGCCTACGTGAGAACTAAACAGATCCATCGAGCAGTGGGAATATGACGTCAAGCGCCATCCGCCCGACGCTCTCGAAGAGAAGCTAGGCGTGAGGATTCCAAGTCGGTAGAGCTGAGCTGCTAAACTGCCTAAGGGTGGAGAACGGCTCCTCGACGTGAGGACTAGAAGGCCTCTAAGTCGTCATTCCGATTCTTCCGACGCGAAACCGTTTCGCAGTGAAAGCAGGAATGGGAGAAAACGTGTGAACGTGGTGTATCCCCTCGTGCTCCTCGCAACGGCGGTGGCGTCCCTTGCAACGATGGCCGCCGTTTGTCTTAGACAGTCTCACTCTAACTCCACTCACCCTGTTCCGTATTCCGGATTGTGAACGGCTATGGTGTTCAGAGTCGTCGCATTCTCTCTGGGAGCCGGTTCTCCTCTTTTGTGAACGCTACCTAGCATAATGTAGAATCACACATTGACGCTCTTAGGGAAGAACTTAATGTCAGCAATCGCAAGCAGCCGCTTGTGTTGCCGACCACTCAACCATTGGAACGGCAATCCGGGCAGTGACGACACACGAACACACACCCCTCGTGCGTCCCCTGGTGTCTGGCCAATCTCTCTTATCAAGAGGTGTGTGCCACTAAGGTTCTGTGCCTGCAGTAACGTTTGGCGCCAATGTACTGTTCCTACATGAGACCCCTGCGACGTTCGCATAATTAGTCGTGCGTGGCAACGTTATCTCTCTACAGAGAATCACAGGAGAAGGGCAGCTTCAATCGGAGTGGGAGACCCTGGGTGCATGATGGGCTGTGCAAGGCGTAGGGTGTAGGGTGGTGTTTGCGCGTCCCTTACGACTGCCACCGTCTAATGTCTCTGTCTCTGCGTGTCTCGACTGCCACACTCAGCTGGGAAAGCGAGTGTCTTGGAGCTGTGTGGGAACCGTAGTCCACTTTTCTCCTTCGCACCCGGCCGTCGCAGTCTGGGACCCAAACGGCGTCCTCCCGCCCCGAGGACGGACAAGTACAGTCGAGGATTGTCACTGATCATCGATCGCTGCGCGAAACGCTGATCATCCCATCGCTCATCACTCCTGGCACCCATGCTGGCCAGGCCTCGTTGTTTTAGTGCCCCGACGCCCGGCCGCGAACGATCTGCAATGGCGATAACCGTCTCAACCGACGAAAGCAGCCAGTCCTGGGATGTAATGTGTGAGCTAGATATCCATTGTTGTAGCCGACCAGCAGGCAGGCTGTAGAGGTCGAGTACAGAGAATAAACGGCGCTCGAGGGTTGATCAGGCTAATGCAAAAACTGAACGGGCTGGCTTGTGAATTCTTCTTAGCAATTGGTAGTCTTGAGCGCTACAACCACTTGCCGCCCGCTGCTGTGGCTCAAATCTACGAAAACGAGGTGATCAGCGCTCAGCGGCGCGCCAATCCGGAATTAGCCTATTTTGACATAGTGACGACCGTCGACCTTCCTTGGATCAGATCATTGTAGCAATGAATGAACGAGAGAACTGCGAGGCCATAGGTGCGTCCACAGTGAAGAGGAATTCTGTATCGTAGAAGGGCGTCTAGACAGGCCGAGAAGAAACGAAACAAACCGGGCTTGCCGCCCCGGCGATTCAATATGTGAATCCTATTGCAGACGGGCGCCAGTGTCTTACCAGGTACGAGGTGATACGGCGGCGTGGTAATAAGGTTGGGAAACATGGGAGCGCAGATTGACAAGTTCATGCCGTGTCATGTCATGCTATTACACATCATTCTGATATTGGGAACTTCTATCGCATCCTAAAAAAGGTATCTGGTGTTTCTCCAAGCGCAGCCGCCCCTTCTCTATCAAAATCATCATGATAAGAATAGTAGACATAATCTCAAACAGAAATAAGAACGATCCTTCATTAGAGGGAAAAAAACATGTTCATCACACACACATTGACACTGAGCTCTTGAAGTAAGAGAGAGAAGTTGAAAAAGGGTGCCGGACCAAAACTGGCCTCCCAGCAAATGCTTGTTTTGCCTTGACTATCATACAAGAAGGCTCAACAAACACCTGAGATTTCCTTTGACAGGAGACCATAAACACGCCCAGCCTTTTATAGGTAGAAATAGAGAATCCTCAAAGCTCCGTCGACACTTGATCGACAACAATTATACAGGATAAGTGTATACACGATTAAGGCTCTTGATACAACAGGCGGAGCACACGAGAAAACCGAGAAAGAGTAACTTGGTTTCGAGAGAACAAGAAATTTGAAGAAGATTGTTGGTATTTGTCAAAAAAGGGTCGTTTCGATTCGTTTGAGCCTTCCTTTGGGAACAACTCCTCCAAAAAACTCCTCTCTATCCCCGAGGTATAGACCGCACACATCGGTTACTTGAGCAATCCTCCAGTCAGCGCGATGATGGTTGTTTGGTACCACACACCCGAAAAAACAAATTACAAGAATCCAAGATATGTGAACACCTGCATGGCGTGGCCGTTATGTGCAATTATAGTAGAACAAAACTCCATGGTGCGATGCAGTTGGCCGAATTCTCCATTCCCATCTATAACCGTCGTTGACGTCTCAAAACCACACGCCTCCGCGGCGTGCCTCCTCTCTATCCCTTCCACCACGCAACCAACGCTCTCCAGTCATCAAGGTAGCCATGTCCCCACGAATTACGGTATTATCGAACAAAGGAAATCGTGAGTTAGACGTGGATGCGAGCATTAATTGGTGATTTACAGGAAGAAAGCAGCAAGGCCGAGAACACCAGCCAGACCGGCGCCGGACATGACAGCGGCCTTGCCAGCGCCAGCGGTGGGCAGAGCGGTGGCAGAGGTGGTGGCAGCCGGGGGAGTGACGGTGCCGACTGTGGTGGGGACAGCAGTCGTGGGGTAGGCGGTGGTGCTGTTGACGTAGACCGGGGGAGCGCTGTGATTCTCATGTTAGCGTACTCGATCCCAGACAGGAGCATGGAGCTCACCAGGTGTGGCATGCAACTGACGAGGTGGTGGTCAACGGCTTGGTGACGGTGCAAGGGCAGTCAGTGATGGTCAGGGTGGTGGCCTGGATTGGATTGTTAGCATTGCTGTCTCTACTCTTCAGATATCTGGGGGTTTGCGCTGCTCATCCGTCCCGAGACTTGGGATATGATGCTAGGAACCACGAGCCGTGCGGCCGAGATGAGTCCCCAACAACCGCCCAAAGTCCCGGTTCGAGACCAACGCCTTCCCCGAGGAGTCCCTCATACCTCAGTGATGGTGTAGGTGGTGCCACCGTGGGTGATCTCGGTGGGGCCCGGGCAGTAGGTGGTCACGGCAGTGACGACCTCAGTGGTGTAGGTAACGTTCTCCCAAGCGGAGGCGCCAGCGGCGACGGCAAGGACAGCAGCAACGGAGGCCTTCATCTTGACTGATTTGTTCGGGTATTAGGTATATACGTTTGGAGGTTGGTTTGGCGGGTTGGTTAACGAGTGAAATTGACTGAATAGTCAGGGTGGCCTAGTGAGCGAGTGTGTGTGGGTGAAGAGGAAAGAGAGGGAAGAGCAGGACAGGCCTGAGAGGGGCGCAGTTATATACAGACCGGACGGCCCATGATGGGTCTGCATGGTGCCATGGCCCATGGGATGAGATGGGGGTGACGGTGGTCTCTCTCTGTCTGCTTGAACGGACGGACCGGGGGCAAGGCAGCGCGAGATTGGGAGGAGGTGGAGCGTCCAAGTCTCCTTGACTTGGCGAGATGGGAACGGGAGTTGGCAAGG
Source organism: Phaeoacremonium minimum UCRPA7 (assembly GCF_000392275.1). Classification (NCBI taxonomy): domain Eukaryota; kingdom Fungi; phylum Ascomycota; class Sordariomycetes; order Togniniales; family Togniniaceae; genus Phaeoacremonium; species Phaeoacremonium minimum. Next base: position 103,996 of record NW_006921255.1, on the reverse strand, counting down.
ATGGCTTGCTTGCTAGGCACTGCTAGGGCTTGATGGGCGCTACTGGGGGCCTCATCCGTGAAAAGTCCACTTTTTGTTGCTTTTAACGAACAGGTTATTTTAAAATTGGCCAAATCATAAGGGGACTTTCCGGAGATGGGTTAGGACGAGCTGCTGCAAGGTACAGTACGGGATGTGAGGTATCTTCCAGGTCGAGAAAAGGGGGGGTGTGGATGCGCTGCAGCACACCAGCAGGGGTCGCCCAGGGCTACATCCAGCACTGGCTGGAAGCCACCGAGGCATCCCCGATCAGTAACAACAACAATAACAACCGCACCAGCACCAGCACCAGCGCCGTCCTAGTAACCTTGGAAAGGAGGAGATTGAGTACCGTATGCCCTCAGTGCCCAGAGACAGCGAGCCCCAGAGAGAGTGGAGGAGTGGAGGAGTGGATGCTTGCTCCATCGCTTGGCGCTGGCTGCAGTCGCTTGGCTGACTGCGCTGCCGTCAGTTCTAGCGAAGGTAAAGTACTATGCAGTACTCCGTAGAATACGGGAGATGGTACAGAACCCAAGTGGAAGCCCAGGCAAGATGGAATGCCCAGTTACCCGCCCCAAGCACACTCAGATGGACGAGTGACTACTACTGCGTATGGTGGTGGCCGGTGCAAAGAATACGGTAGGTACCAAGGAGACCACCGAGTGTACCTACACGAGCCAGAGATCCCTAGGCTCTTCGAGCCGGTACGCCAGCGTTGAGCTGGTGGGGACCCTTGTGGCGGACAATGTTGCGGCGGGCCAGTCAGAGTGCAGGGAATTGCTAATCCCCCGATCTATCGGTTCCTGGGCTCGCTCCTGGGCCTTCAGCCTTCTTGATCTGGGCCGACGCAGGATCAGGAAAAACAGGTACTTTGTGACATGCAGTCATGCCGATGTTGATGATGATGATGATGGCTTGCTGTTACTAGAGCTAGCCTACTGAGAAGCTGTCGTCGATTCAATAGTACATTGCCTAGGTACATGTATGTAGCTGGCAAGGCACGCCATTGCAAGAGCTTATTTTCTGAGGCGTTGAGACATGGCAGACCTTCATTGTCTGCAATACCCGGTTGGTGTCTGTAGCCCTACCTCATTCGCTGCTGGCAAATTGACAAGCATACTGCGTAAAGCGTGCATGCTCTATTATCAGTCATACGGCATATTCCTCGTCGGACAACCAACAGCGACAGAGATAGAGAGGTCTTCTGAAGTGCAGCTACAGTAACATTGGAGGTTTCGCTGCACCCATGTTGGAGGAAGAACCGCCACGCAGGGGGACTTGCCTATGTTACCGCGGGTACCTGGCTGATTTGCTGATTTGCTGATTTGCTGCAGGTACCAGCGGCCAGCAGCACGCGCGAACCAGGATGCGCAGCGTTGGACAGCACCAAGCACCTCGAGCGGAAATGAGCTTTTTCGCTATCGCAGGCCCCGTTTTTCGCCCTTCCCCCTCGACCTGGCCACCATCCATCATCAGCATGATTCAGTTCTCAGCGCCCGCCGATTCGCTGGCGCTGCGAAGCTTGGAGCTTCTCATTCAGCGAAGCGTTAGGCTCCTCCAGCTTCATACACCTCCGGTTTTGGCTAATGCGCCAGCTGAGGTGACTGATCAGGTTTGCCACCGCTGCAGTCTTGTCATCAGCCACCGTTGTCATCGCCGATTTGCAGAGCAGCTTCCACTCTACTCTATCGTGCAGTGGCAGCATCTGTTGTCCTGAGTGACATGGCCCTCGTCCCTGTCCCTAATATAGGCCATTGTGTTTTACCCGTCAGATGCCCATGATTCGTCGGAATCCCGCCTTTCTCAGTCGAAATACCGAGAAGGCTTCTTTGCTGACCTAGGTATTCGCCGTATGCCATTAATTGAGACTCTGGCCAGTGGCTGCTTCTAACCTGGAAATAACGGCATACCACTAGACGGGATGATATGAAAAAAAAAAAAAAAAGCTCCGAGTTGTGATGAAAGAGCGGCGGCGGCAAACTTTTCCCAAAAGAGCGGACTGGCCAAGGCTAGTGGCCAATCAGAGCCTGTTGTTAGCTTACTCCCCTGAGAGAAATCCTCGCCGCCCTAAGAGATGGCTGCCACGTAATTTCGCGGATGAACTTGTGGGTTGCATAGTGAAGAGGACTTTTTTTCACTTTCAGTGGGTATCTTGGGCATGAATGTCCGCTATTACTCGTTATCTCCTCTCCTGGAAGACGCTGACTGAGCTTGCCTGTACTTGCTGTTTCTCGTATTTGGCATCCACCAAATTACCGGCCTCAAGTCAGGTACTTCGAGTCCTTGCCCCCCTTCCCACTCCAACCCGATAAGGTACCTCACTCGTGCGCGCGCCGATGACTCGACCGACTGCCTCGTATCTTTTCATGAGCAGCTACCGCACGCGAAATGAGCAACTCGGTCCAACCCACCCGAGTCTGGAATCTTTGATCTGCCTTTATCCTGGCACTGAGGCATCTGTTTACCATGAACAAGGTCAGGCTAATGAGCCTTCCGTTCATGCTTGATCTAGGCACCCCTGAACGGTAAATGCACTCGTACCTCCCTATCTTTGTGTTCCCCAAGAGCCCCCTTCCAAACACTTCAGACGGAGGCTATCATATGATGCCAGTAGCCGATGTGTCAGGGTTCTTCTTCATGGGTTCTGTGGCCTTGGCAACGTTAATCTTTCGGTCTCGCCCGCCTTGCCACTCAGGTCCATTATCACATTGTCATAGAGCCGCTGCACCAGCGTTTGGCAACCCAGGGTGAACCGCCGTATCCTAGCTCATCTAAGAAAGAAGTCTCCTTATCGGCTCAAAATCCGCCTCGGTGTAGATTCCCCGGTCAGTGAGAGTGGTATACGAGATGGTTTGGAATCAGTCATAAGGTGCACTGTCTCCGAAGCCTTTGGCGAATCCAACTCTCTCAAACAGACGCAGCCTCATTAGATGGTTTGTAATTGCATGACCAGAAGCAGACATGGTCCTTCCGGGCCTTGGAGGGAATGCCTCAATGCGGCAACGAGCTTCTCGAGGCGACCATGGAACCGGTCGCGTGTCGTTGCAACGCTTCACGCGTCGCCCAGCCGGATATGCTAAGCGCGCCTGTGCACCATGCAGCATCGTGTGGCTCTAATTTCCACTCCTGCGTCCTCATTGAGATCGTCATGCGGGATACCGAGCCGGCAGCATTAGATAGCTTCAAGGTACCATCTAATTTTATCTATCGATGTTCCGGTTCGTAAAACTTAAAAAGCGCGTTCATCTCCACTTGGAGAAACAAGTCGCGCGTCGTCTGCATCCGGTTGTTTTGTTGACAGCGCGTTGCTTTGAGCGGACTCTTCCTCCCTGTTTGCCCAGTCTATGACCGCCGCTATGAGTATAATAGCCTATCTCCTGATTGATAATTGGCCAGAGGGTGAAATGCCGACTGTCAGATTTTTGTGTCTTTCAGCCTCAAGAAAGCTTTGAAAGGCATTCACAGGATCAGCTTCGTGATCCTTGCCAAGTCCAACTTTGACAATCCGCAAGGCGCATATGAGAAGCGACTTCACTGTCGATGGGTCTGTTCTTGACAATGTCATTTCGGGCAGCGTCAGGATGCGACTATTCTTTGAATTGCTAAATCTGGCGTCGTCGACCGCCTGTAGGGCAGGTACATATTGTATCATCGAACATATCTGTCAGCATGGAAACGCCGCTTCCATCCGCTTCTTCCTGACTTCCTCTCTATTTCAATGCCTGCAAAATTGCCGAGCGGATTTTTTTTGCCGAGGCCGACAAAGATATCTCTGCGTTCTGGTGTCCGACCTACGCTTTCTGTACTGATGAAGATATGATGATTCCCAGGTTTGGGCCGGCACGGTGTGATTCGAGAATCCGGAGCCTCGCAAACCTTCGGACAACATCGCATTCGCTTAGATGGAGGATTCCCATTCCGACCCGGGATCCAATCCGGGAAAGACGTTGTCAAGTGGCTGTCATTGCGGATTTATAAACCAGTATGGTCGTTATACTCGCGAGAGAAGTCTCCGCAGCCTGCGCCGTTGAGGATCGTCCGAATTCCGCTTTCAGGGCTGACTGGAATGGGCGCTGGGACGACATGTCCGCACCGGCGCAGAGCTAGGAAGTCGGCTCCCCCGCAAAGTCTCATATCAAAGTCCGAGACAAGTCTCGCATGCTTAACAATCAAGAAAAAGCGTATTGCAGGGCAACTTTGGCCGCAAGCACGCGGTGCATGATTCTTACCGTCTGGCACGGAAGAAGCCTCGGCCTGTGACCTTTCACCTTACCCACTGGGCATGATTAAGCTCCGTGCGTCCACAACGGCACTTAACGTCATTGAATGCGGAGCGGAGCGCCCACTCCACGCCAATACCTACATAAGAACGGCTGGTGAGAACACATTCAGAGGTGGCTGCCGAGCTTCATCTGAGATTTGCCAAGAAGGCGTAACACTAGAACTTGACATCCGAGTTCTTGATTGACTGAACTGGCCCAACCATTGACACGATGCCCGAGTACATGAGAGCTGTCGGTATGTCAATCGTTATTATTCAGCCTGTTCCCACACAACGGCAAGAGCCGCAATATGCCGTGACTAGCACTGCTGGAGACATCCGACTATTTTCTAATTCAACACAGAGGTTAAGGGCGGCAAGGGACATGTCGATGCACTCTTTATCAATGATAAAACCGAGAAGCCTACTCCCAAGGATGGCGACGCCATTGTGAAGATCAAAGCCTTCGGCCTAAACCGCATGGATTTGATCCAGCGCGAGGGCCACTACCCGCTTCCTCCTCAGGCACCATCCACCCTCGGCGTAGAATTCAGCGGCACGATCGAGTCGTTTGGCGCGGGTGACCACGGCGCCTTCAAGGAAGGCGATGCCGTCTTCGGGCTGGCGTACGGCGGCGCATACGCCCAGTACATCGCCGTCTCGACCAAGATGCTTCTGCACAAGCCGGACGAGCTCAGCTGGGTGCAGGCGGCGGGGATCCCGGAGACGTGGATCACCGCGACGCAGGCCCTGCACTTCGTGGGGCAGTTCTCCAAGGGCCAGTCTGTGCTGTGGCACGCTGGGGCGAGCGGCGTCTCCATTGCGGGCATCCAGCTGAGCAAGAAGGCCGGCGCGAGCAAAGTTTTTGCGACCGCTGGCACCTTTGAGAAGACCGCGTTCATCACGAAGGAGCTTGGTGCCGATGCGGCGTTTAACTACAAGCGCGAGGACTGGGCACAGGAGATCCTGGAGCAAACGGAGGGCAAAGGAGTTGACATGATCATCGACTTCATTGGAGCCAACTACGTCCAGAACAACCTGAAGGCCATTGCTCGGGATGGGCACATGGTCTCATTGGGAATGATGAGCGGAAGTGTTCTCAATGGTGTAGATGTTGGGCAGATTGTCTACAAAAGAATCAGGTGGGAAGGTAGCACATTGAGGAGCCGCGACGTGATCTACCAAGGGAAGCTCAGGGACAAGCTTGAGGAGTATTTGCCACTGTTTGTGAAGGGTGACTTGAAGATTTTCGTCGACAAGGTCTTCACAATGGACCAGATTCAGGAGGCGCACAAGCTCATGGAGGCGAATACCACTACTGGAAAGATCATTTGTACAGTAGACTAGTAAGGACATGAGCAAGCGGCATATTTGAAACAAGCAATTTGGGCTATCATTCATTATCATCACAATTGTTGTTTAAAGATGTCCGATCCCTATCAAACGCCGTGTTGCTTGTGCAAAGCCTAATGCTCCTTGAGCCACTTCAACATCTGATCGAATGCTGTGCTCTGAGCCGTCTTGATGGTAGCATCTTCATAATCACCAACAACGGCAAACCCTAACTCCATTGTAAGCATCCAGGTAAGGTATCAGAAGGATAGACGGCGTGACTTACCATGAGGAACCCCTGGGTAGACCTGGACCTCATGTTCCAGATTATTCTTCGACAAGTAGTCCTCTCCAGCTGCCCGTACTTCATCTGGGAACAACGGGTCGCTCTCCACACATACCAGGCTGATAGGGGATTTCAAACCCTGAAAGTCCTCTGTCGAGACAAGAGTCGCGTGCGCCAATGCACCGGCCTTGATGAACGGGCCCTGCTTCACCAGTCCCGCTTCTTCGTCAGCCGGTTTCTGACCCCACAAAGCACCAGCAGTGACCGGAGCTCGCTCCGAAGCTAGCAGCAAGATATACCGGCCACCGAAGCAGTATCCTGCTGCATAGATGCCGCCGCCATTCGAGACCGCATCAGCGAACTCGTCCTTGCTTGCGTCTATCACTTTGTGTAGTATGGGCATGACCTTCTCCTCTGTGTGCCGTGCAAGCCACATGTCGATCAAGAAGGACTTTGCAGTCTCAGCCGCCTTGACCTTGAACTGGTCGAGGAAGGAGAGCGAAGCACCATTGCCTTCCTCCTCCTGAATCGTCGTGGAGTTGGGTGCCGCATCACCTTCAAATAGATCTGGCATAACAACCACAAAACCCTCGCTTGCAAACTTGTCTGCCTGGATCTGGTTGTTGGTCGACTTCAGGCCAGTACCGCCGGTCAGGAGCAGCAGCAGCTTTGCTGGTACGTGAGGGTATTCGCTCGGTTTTGAGACGTAGACCTACCATTCATGTCAGTATACACTTTGTTATGCTTCAATTCTGGGCGGAGGCGCTTACATCGACGTCGCCGAGCTTCCTGATTTCACCTGTCGGCCCGGTTCCACTAGCTGAAAGTAAGTCAACGGATGGCAATGTCCTCAAGACTTGGTAAATACTAACGAGTTGGCCTGTCTGTGACACAATGCTCTCCCATCGTGACGCCTTTCTGAGCTGGGGTATCACCGGGAATAGGGCTGTCTTCGAGAGCATCGCTCTCAGGAGCTTTCGTAGCAACCTCTGGCTCTGCCATGGCGGATGGGTTTCGGTGTAGTAGACTGCTAAGAGTATTGCTGAATGATGGGGGGATTGCAAATACGGCGATCCAAATGGTTAAATTCTCTTGGTGGGATGAAAGTTGGAATAGACAAAAAGGGAGACAAAGTACGAGCTTCGTGACTTGCTCAAACAGAAGATTGCTTGGCTTTGTAGGAGTTGTCTGTCCTGTAGTAGCTCGCCCCAGTACATGTAAAGGGCAACACGAAGCACAGCCCACCTTGTGACGTACCCCGCTAAAGTCACAGTGCTTCACTAAATTGCCTTCCCTTCTAGTGGCTGGGCTGACTTATGTAAGCCTACCCGTCACTGGGTGCCCCGCACCACACGCGTTTAATGGGCAACACGGTCAACGGAGGCGAGACGCGTTTTGCCTGCTCCTCCCACATCTTGTTGCCAGCCAACACTACAACACATCGTTAGCATCACAAATCAAGCATACCTCAGGATAACTTGCAACGATGGGTGACGCAGCGAAGCAGATCACACAGGGTGCCCTAGAGTAAGTCTGAAAGCTTCCTGCATATATTATAATTCAGCATCGCTAAGAATCCGATCCCAGGGCGTGCTTCACCGACGCGGAGACGGCTTCTAGATTATTTCCCGTCCCAGTGCTGCAATGCCTTCAGATCAAGCCCCTCGCCGCTCAGCCGAACGGCGCTGGTACTGGTGGTGATAGGTACCGTATCGTTCTAAGCGATATCCGCAACTACGTTCAGTGCATGCTCGCGACGCAGGCGAATCATGTTATTCACGATGGTCATTTGGTGCGAGGATGCATCGTGCGCATCAAGTCATACCAGGCAAACCTTGTCAAGGGGAAGCAGTGAGTACACTTCACAGTCTTCTTTCAGATATATCGCTTACAAGCTATAGCATCTTGATCATCCTGGACCTGGAAGTCATTGACTCCCTTGGCACTCCCGACAAGATTGGCGAACCGGTTGCTTTCGAGCCCAAGGATTCTACGAACAACAGCAACACCACAATCGGCGGCTCAGGATTCTACGGCGCAAAGCAAGAGGATGTGAAGCCTCAAATTCAGAAGCAGGCTCCAGCCAGGGCCAACGGTGCGACAAACGGCAACACTGCCATCTACCCGATCGAGGCGCTCTCCCCGTACGCGCACAAATGGACCATCAAGGCTCGTGTCTCGAGCAAGTCCGATATCAAGACGTGGCACAAGGCGAGTGGTGAGGGCAAGCTATTCAGCGTCAATTTGCTCGACGAGAGCGGTGAGATCAAGGCAACCGGATTCAATGATCAGTGCGATCAGTTCTATGATCTTCTCCAGGAGGGCTCAGTTTACTACATCTCCAATCCGGCCAGAGTATCGCTTGCCAAGAAGCAGTTCTCCAACCTTCCGAATGACTACGAAATAACTTTCGAGAATGGTACCATCATTGAGAAGGCTGAGGACCAGGGTAATGTTCCTCAGGTGCGCTTTAACTTCTGCAACATCCAGGAGCTACAGGACGTCGAGAAGGATGCTACGGTTGATGTCATTGGTGTTCTCAAAGATGTCGCAGAGGTCACACAGATTGTCTCCAAGTCTACGGGCAAGCCGTACGACAAGCGCGAGTTGACGCTCGTCGATGACAGCGGCTTCTCTGTGCGTGTGACCATTTGGGGTAAGACCGCAACGGCGTTCGATGCCAAGCCTGAATCCGTCGTCGCCTTTAAGGGTGTTCGTGTTGGAGACTTTGGGGGTCGTTCCCTGTCTCTTCTCTCCTCGGGCACGATGGCTGTCGATCCAGACATCGCGGAGGCACATAAGCTCAAGGGCTGGTATGATGCTTCCGGCCGCACCGACAACTTCTCGACACATAACAACCTGGCATCCGTAGGTGGTGCCACTGGCCGCCAAGACCAGACGAAGAATGTCGAGCAAGTTAAGAATGAAAATCTCGGCATGGAGAACGTAGACTACTTTACACTTAAAGCGACAATCGTCTACATCAAACAGGACAACTTCGCATACCCCTCGTGCCGCAGCGAGGGCTGCAGCAAGAAGGTGACGGACATCGGCAATGGCTGGCGCTGTGAGAAGTGCGACGTGGTTCATGAGCGACCGGAGTATCGCTACATCATGTCTGTGAACGTCAACGACCATACAGGCCAGCTGTGGCTTAGCTGCTTCAATGAGGTTGGCCAGATCGTGATGGGAGGCAAGTCCGCGGATGAGCTCATGGCCTTGAAGGAAGAGGATGAGACAAAATTGGCCACCGCGTTCGAAGAAGCGAATTGCAGGAAGCTAAGCTTTAGATGCAGAGCGAAGATGGATACATTCGGAGATACTCAGAGGTACGTGCTTCTTCTGGCCTAGACGAGTTGCTGAGACTAACTCAAGAACACAGAGTCCGTTACCAGGTCATGAGCGCCACACCTTTGGACTACAAGAGCGAGGCAAACAAGCTGGCAGAGCTGATCAAGCAGTACAGCCTCAACTAGAGTCTGGAAGTGTAGTGTGAAAAAGGATTACGAGACGCATCTTAAACGAGAATTCAGGTTTGCTTACTTATGTCAACGTATGGGAGTCAGTGTTATGATGAAACGGGCATGTACGACGTAGGAGGAATGGAAAGCTTTAATACAGGATTGCTCTTCGATAGTCATAGGGATGGCTGCAGACTAGGCCAAGACAGGCACGCAAAATACCATTAAAAGACGTTTCTCATTTAAGTCATCACCTTGGCTTGGCATCTAAGTAGCTAGCTACCCGTGTCTCGCATCGACGAGAGCTTGATGGCAAAAGCAAAAGCAGCCTACCCTCTCTAACGCCTGGCTGATCTAGTGATGTCCGAATAGCCACAGTGCTATTCATGCTGTTTCTCTTCACTCATTTTTCCGCCTTCGCCCCATGCTCATGGCTTGTATTCTAGGTCGATGGCATGTAAAATTCTTATTCTTCCTCCACGCCCGCTGGGTTAGAGATAGTCGAACATAGCTTGTGATCTTAGGAGTCTTCTCCTAATAGAGCCTTGATAGCCATTTTCGACCTAATGGCCTCTTGACCGTCCTACTGGCCGGGAAGCAGACCTCCCATAAGGTCCTCGTCCTCGATCTGGGCGTCGAATCCTATTGCCGCATCACGACCGGCATTCTCCTTCTCTCGCTTCTGCTCCTTGATGAGGTGGCGGACGTACTCCTTACTCGTGCTGAGGCGCTCATTGGTGGCCTTCAGGACGGGCTGGAGATCCTTGATCTTCTGCGCTGTGACGAGAAGTTCGGCCGAGAACTCGTCCTCGGTGAGCTCGTTTGAACTCTGCAAGAACTTCAGATAAGCGGGCGAGCCGCCGGGCTTCTCGATGGTGCCCTCTAACATGCCCGACGCTATCATGTTGTTGATGAGGACCTCTACCTCCTCATCGATCTCAAGAGACTCGCCCGTCTCAGCGCTCCGTGTCCTGGCCCGGATATCTGAGATGGAGATCTTGGAGTACACATCTCGCAGATTAATGATCTGCCACTGCTGATGTGCAGCCAGGACCTCACGCATCAGCCCGAAGTTGCCATCGTCCTGCCATCGTTGCAGGTTCTGCTCCGCCTCGATCTTGAGCGCTGCAGCATCGAGTGAATCGAAGTGTGATCCAATCATCGTGTAGGGTTTACCTAGAGTCTCGTAGTGTCTCCGAGCTGCCGGGGACGTATAAGCTGGAAGACTCGGTGTCCGCCCGCTCAGTAGAAGATTGACGAGAATCCACTTGTTGTGCGCTTCAACCATGATCTTGCTCACGCCCTGGTCTCTGGTAGGGTAGGAGAGGACTCGCTCAAACGCGGCGGATGCCTTTTCCCACTGTTTCGCAGAGCAGTACATCATGCCACAGAGTAGGTCATATTCAAGGACCTGTGTGACTTGCAAGTTGGTGGTGAGCCCGGTCTCCTTGGATATGTATGAAGGTGGAGGTAGAGTCATGTCGGATAGGTATTTCGGCTCTTGCTTCTTGGACATGCCCGGATAGTAGACAATGCTCTTCTCAATAACTTTGAAAGCCGGCTCGATGTTGTCTGTTTGGTAGGCTAGCTTCGTCAGGGCTATATGGTGAGAGGTCAGAATACTGCCGGTCGGATCAAGCCTCAGGAGCGCCTTCGCAAGGACATCGACGGCAATGGAGTGCTGTCAGCGACAATATTAGCACCATAATAGTCGACATCATGGGGTAGATGCCTTACCGGAAAAACCAAGCCGTTGCCTACACGATTTAGTAGAGTGGAAAACGACGATCCACAGTATCGAATTTGTCGAGGATCGAATGTGAGAAGGAATCGTAGGATATGATCGACGAGCTCATCGGAAGGAAGGCCAGCCTGGCCGGTCTGGTTTATTAGGACGTCAAGAATGACGAGATATGCGACCGAGTGTGTCGCGGGGGTCAGGAGCTGCAGAGATTAGCATCAGAGAATCACGGTGAGGACCATGATGTGTTTACCTCTAGGAGTTGCACAGCATGTGTGGCTACCACTGATGTCTTCTCCTCGAACAGCCTGTTGACTCTCTTGAGGTATTGATGAATCGTCTTGTCATACTGCTCGTTGGAAGTCGGGCCATCCTCAGGCGGGAACGCCAGGAGGGTCGCTGCAGCGTGGTCCATCTTCGACTCAGATACAGAGAGTGCTCCTAGAAGATACAACGAGTCGAGATTGAAAGGACCAGATGAAGTCTGTGGATGAGTGAGTATGGCGAGGCCGGGTGGTTTGCAGCTGCATTACGGCAAAACGAAGCTGTAGGAAGCTTATTACCAGTGGTGAACCAAGCTGCAGGCGGTTTACTCCCTGTCAGGACCTGGGTATTTCTCTCCGTCCTCCGATGCTGTCACGAAGCAGCCCCGCGGCGAGGCAACAAAGGTCCCAGCCTGGTGAGAGCTTGCGACAGGTGGGACCAGCCGAAAATCAGCCGAAGACAGCTGGCAGCCCTGAGTAGCACCTAAGTCAAGTGGGGCGAGAAATAGCTTGAAAATGGCGGGGAGCTTCTTGGAGGGGTACTTTGGTCAGTACGTGGGGTGTCTATCGGCGTTTTCGACTTTTCAAGCTTTATCTAAACCTCAGAAGAGACTTTCCATATAATTCTTGTAAGTGATTACAACTCTTGTCTATTTAGCTTTCGAAGGTTTTCTGGTTCTTGTTTTTTATTGCATGTCTGATCTGGGCTTGTGCTTTTTCTCAATAGCAAGATTTAAGCTCACCTTATTTAGATACTCGAACCTTTTCAGCGAAGACGACCCGGATAGGGGCTGATTAAGGGGTATACTCGACATTACCTATCTCATTAGAAGGACCTCAGAATTCAGCAAAATATTTGAGGATCTTCATTATCAATATGCCACTACAAGAGAGCTACGAGCTCCCGGCAGCGGCAGACTTCCATGTCCACTTGCGGGACGGAAACATGTCCGCGGCCGTGGTGCCAACCGTCCGCCAGGGAGGTTGCAATGTGGCCTACGTAATGCCAAACCTAGTACCTCCAGTCACAACGGTTGCTATGGCGCAGGAGTACAAGTCTCGATTAGTCGCATTGGACCCCAGTGTCAATTATCTCATGACGCTCTATCTGCACCCTTCAATCACCCCAGACGTTGTACGCGAGGCCAAGAAGGCAGGCATCGTTGGCATCAAGAGCTATCCTGCCGGCGTCACGACCAACAGTGCCTCGGGCGTCTTAGACTACGAGATGTTCTATCCCGTGTTCGAGGCTATGCAAGAGGAAGGCCTCGTCCTCAACCTCCACGGCGAGTGCCCTAGTGACCAAAAGGAAATTACTATCCTCAACGCCGAGTCCAAGTTTCTTCCAACCCTCAAGAGCTTGAACGAGCGATTTCCACGCCTGAAGATTGTTTTGGAGCACTGTACTACTGCGGATGCCGTGAAAACTGTCGAGGCCTGTGGTCCTACTGTAGTCGGTACTATCACGGCTCACCACCTGTAAGTAATTGACCTTTCTATGGAGGAGATGGTGGGCATTATTTCCCACCGTTTCTTATCACATGGACTTCCGGGCGGTCTGCTGATACTGGGTAACTTGCTGTAGGTTCTTGATCATCGATGATTGGGCTGGCGATGTTGTAAGTTTCCTCGCACTTGTGTCTCCGCCGCGCGGACAGCCGTCTAACATGAAGGTAGTTCTGTTATTGCAAGCCAGTTGCTAAGGTTCGTGCCTGATGAGTTCCGCATCGTTTATTATGACTCATTGACACTGGCGTAGCTACCAATTGACCGTAATGCCCTCCTCAACGCTGTTGTGCGCAGCAAGGGCAAGTTTTTCCTCGGAACAGATTCCGCGCCACACCCACTGGAAGCCAAGAAGGGCCTAAAGTCTAACACAGCTGCCGGAGTCTTCACTCAGCCGTACTGTGTTCCTTACGTTCTCACTGCTCTTGAGGACGCTGTCAAGCGGGGAGACATTGAGGAGGAGGCTATCACTCAAGAGCTGCTAGAAGGTTTCCTCGGGGGCTACGGTCGGAAATTCTACGGAATTGAGTCCACAAACGAGAAGATCCGGGTCAGTAAAGGCAACGAGGTTATTGTTGACTCGATAAAAGGCGACGGTCTAGAGGTGGTACCCTTCAGGAATGGTAAAACAACATGGAGTGTGCATTGGTTATGAGTAAAAAAGCTACGTACGTTTGCTCAAAGCAAAGATGCTGTGCTATCAGGGGCTCACCATTGCCTGCGATCCATTGCTGGTAGGATGCTCTATATTACAGGGTCCGTCCGCATGGGGAGACATTTGTGATCGAATCATGCCATTCATTGCCAGCCCAAAGCATTCTTCATGACTCCAGATCGTATCCTTCCATTGATGGCCATTACTTTCATTTCCTTCGTGAGAACATAACATTTGACATGACAGATGAGCAATAGTGAGATGCTCGTCCTAGTTGAGTTTGGCTCCCTGCTCGGGTTCCTCATCCTCCTGATCGTTATCATGGGGATCCAAGGATCCCAGTAGAGCATATGGGTTGGACTGCGGAATGGTGCTTCGGGGTGGAGAGCTCAAGGGAGGTGACTGAGGGAACAGGACGGTGTGCTTTGGCTCCTGGTCCCCTCTCGGCGGAGGAGCAATGGGGCCGAATGGAGATGTCAATTTACCTATCGATAATATGAGTAATCTGTGACAAGGAGATGCTACCAGAAATACATACCCGATCCACGTCCAGCAGGAACCGGGCCGCGTTTGCTATAGAATAAGGCAGTGATTGGGGGTGGTGTAGTCTCTCTGTCGGGGTGAACTGGCTCAATTCTACGCCAAGATCCAGCATACTGAGGCCCGCTCGGAGGTTGAGGCCTACCACCTCGTCCAGGTGGGGGAGGTAGCGCAATAGGGGCATCCGATTGCTCGTTGACGGGGCGTTGTTTATCTGCCTGCAACTTCTTCCACCAGGCAGGATAGCCATGGAAGAGACCAAGCTTCTCCTGTGTCTCCTTGTCCGTCGGCATCTCGTGCTTATATTTGCAACCCTGCTGGGTGAAAGCACAGGTTCCGTCGTGAATCCATTTGTCGCAATAGATTTTGATCTTCTTCGGGGCTGCATTGTTGGGTGGAGGCGAAGAAGCAATAATGTTATCGATGCGAGACTGACAATGATATTTCGTGTTAGCAATGGAATTTCTTAGTGAAACGAGAAAGCTCTCACCTGGATCAGATCCGGCTGAGGAGGGACGCTGGTGACCTGCTGTTCGTTTCAGTTAGCGCTCGCTCACTCAAGTCTCACCTAGGGAAATTTTTCAACGCACCGTGACCTGGACGCGCTGGCCATTATTGAGTTGACTGTTTGGTTCAGGCATTCGAGGTGTTGGAAGGACAATTAACCCCGACCGATCACCTTGAAGGGGCGGGATATTCTTGAGCGGTGGCAACATGTCAACTGGTACCAGACGGGTGTACTGTCCATCGCCTCGATCGTAGCAGTAGCCGTAGATACGATCCATATCGTGGTCTGACACCAGAGTGTCTGGCAACTTGCTCAACATATTGACTGGTTCTGGGGCCCCAAAACGGGTGAATCTGTTGAAGCCTGGGGGAGTTGTTGGAGATGGAAGCGTGCTGATCTCACCAGTCGGTGAGTCGATGGCAAGGCCAAAACTGTTTGACGAAGCAGCGTGATCTCGCCAGTTTGTGGAAAGTGATATGCCAGCGGACGCTACCGTAGAGGACGTCCGGAAGCTTCGTCCCAAAGTGGTGATCCGATCATCCCCTTCCGTATTTGCGTTGGCACGGTCGGCCTGCTCGCTACCGATATGGAACAAGCTTCGCTCCATCTCTGTAACTGATGTGACGTGGTTTGAGTGGTTCGGTCTCGAGAGGTTCAGCTTGCTTAGCAAATCGTGAGGTAAGTCAGGAGAGGTATCGCGGCTGGATGTGACGGAGTTCTCTGATGAGTAGGAGGTGTCGGAGCAGGACATGGAAGATCCAAGAGAACCTTGAGTATTTAAGAAAGAGTCCATGATAAGAAACCTGCAGGAAGTAGGGCGAACAGCGCAGAGGTGCAAACGGAGACTGCCACACACTATTTATATCACAGTCAACCCCGGGTCATCACAACAGATTACCTGAAAGCCCCAAGTCTAACCGGGAGATGTGAAGCCCTTGCGACTGGCTAAGAACTGTTGAAACATGTGAGACTAAGGCATGAAGGGAGAGTGCCTTTATGAAGGCTGAGATATTCTTTCACGGCCATTCTCGTGCATAGCCTGGCTTGTGAGGCAAACGCTGAGCTCAAATAAGGTTCTATACATCGATCGGTTACGTGCAGGCAAGCTTGTGTCTCCCACGTGACAAACACTGGTGTCCAGCCAAAACACTTTGCTCAGTGAAGCACATTACCTTTCAGGGCCATTTTGTTAATAACTTATTTCATGTTTGAGGAGGCTGGTTGCCTCGATATGTCTTAGCTACCTGTAAAGCAAATCTATGTGATTCACTAATGTTACAGAGGGAAACAAAGAAGACGAGCTTGCTCAAATGACCAACAAGAGCAATCTTGAAGGCTGCCATGGATTTGAAGTGCAAACCACATATCTAGCTAGCTAAGTCCTTCGTGTTGTCTTCTTGACTTGATGTTCCGCGATGTCTCATGTGGAGTCCTGGTTTGAACTCAGGCCTTCAGCAGCACTCTCGTAAGCTCGTTGCACAATCTGCCTTAGCTTCGAGGCAAGAAAGCGCTTCTTCGCCTCAAAGAGAGCTTTGTTGCCAGCAGAAGGTGCTCTGAGTGCATCGAGTGCTAATCGCAAGGAAATCTCAGAATTAAGGTTGATTTCTGGGCAATCGGGGGATGTATGTTGTGTGAAGCATTCTTGACATATGTTCCCAGGTTGTGCCACCCCGTCCCTTGGAATCATATTTGACGAAAGAACGGCCGAAGAAGGAATCGGAGCTATGACTCCATTGGCGTGTCCTGGTTGGCCGGCTGCTTGACCGCCGAGACGTTGTTGAGTTCCTGTTGGGGTTGAGAAGCCCCAAGGGGCATCATATGGTGCTGGGGCTGATGATAGCCACTGGTTGTGTTGATTAGTGACGGATTGGTCGGGTGGGCGGAGGGACATGTGCTGGAGGAATGGTCCTTGTGGGCTTGAGTATGGAGGAGCGTCATACGGCAGTGGTCCCCGCATGAGTGTACCGCGTTCTGAGAAGGAGTTGCCATTGTTGTAACTAGGCATGGCATGGGCTGTGGTAGGTCTTTGGACAGGTCGACTAGAGATGTATTCGACTTCGGGCCCTTGTTTTGGTCCATTACCCGGAATTCGGGGCTCAAGATTTTGCGGCCGGGCATCGCTGGGCCCTTTCGGCCCTTTGGGACGGTAGACGGGGGTGTGATTTTGGGCTTTCGGGGGTTCACTGGCGATTGCGAGTTGTGCTGAGAGTCTGCGTTAATCGTCTTGCTTCTAGACTTGCTTGTCTCCTTTTCCGACGCTGAGACCTTAAGGGGTTTCTGTGGTGTCGTACCTTTCTTAGCCGCTTTACCCTGTGACTTCCGTGAGTTGGCCAATTCAGTGGTTGCAACATCCTGCACTTCCTCAGGCAATACCTTGCCGGCGCTGCCTTCGTCTGAGTTCTCTCCATCCGAGGCCATGTCGTTATTAACGAAGTCAGCGTCGGCATCGGACCCCCCGTCTTCTCCCCGTGCAGGCATTCCATCTTCAAGACCATAGTTCGGTCCAGTGTACTGCACTGCCTGAAGTGATGTCAGTCAGTCTCGAAGCACAGGATTGTTGGCGGATGTTGCACTTACTCGGCGTCGACGGCCTCCACGGCCTAGAATCTCCTTGTTGAGCTCCGCCTCGCGACGAGCTACCTCCTCTCGCTCTTTAAGAATATTCTCCCAGAGGCTGGAGTTGATAGCCTCAGCTTCTGTGTCAGCCTCAATATCATCGGTCAATTCGCCTTTTTCATTGGCCCAAACACGAGCTAGAGAGAACTGCGTTTCAGCAGATTCATCCTCGCCTGTTGCAGTTGCCTCGATTTGTGATCTGTCGAGAAGCTTATCCACGGATGCGGAATCATATTTGATGACGTCTTTCTGGTTCTCGCTGAACAGCGCCTCGGCACCATGCTTCAGAATTGATTCCAGATCGTTGCCCGCGTCGTCCTGGTCATCCATTGTCTCAATCAAAATGTGGTCAAGAGCCATCTTCTTGCGTCCAATCTGCATGATCTTCTCCTCCACGCTGCTCTTGGTCATCAATTGGAAGCAGAGAACTTTGTTCTTCTGACCTATTCGGTGGGCACGCGACAAGGCCTGGATATCCTGATGGGGATTGAAGTCAGGGTCGAGGATGATGACAGTGTCTGCAGTCGCCAGATTTATTCCGACACCGCCAGCCCGAGTCGACAGTAGGAAGGCAAATATATCGGATCCAGGCTCGTTGTAGGCATCAATGCGCTTTTGCTTTTCCAAACTACTGATGTTTCCATCCAATCGTCGATAGCTATACTCAAGTCCTGAGAGAAAATCTTCAATGATGTCAAGTTGGTCCAAGAACTGGCTGAAGATAAGCACACGGTGGCCGCGTTCCTTGAGCTTCGGCAGCATGATCTCAAGCAACACCAGTTTAGATGATGCCTCGATGAGATTGCGAAACATGACTTCTGGACTAGTGCTCTTGTCCTCAATTGCCCCACTGTACATGAATGGATGGCAAAGACACTTCCTCAGCTGCATGAGGATGTTATTGAGACTGCCGCGTTCAGTGGCCTTCATCTTGCTATTCGCAAAGATGGCACGTATGAGATCCGGATTCTTCGCCATGATTGACTTGCACAGTTTCTCCTGCACAACTGACATCGTGACTGGTACGATGATTTGAGCCATCGGAGGCAGGAAATGCAAGACTTGAGCTTTGGTGCGTCTGAGGAAATATGGTCTGAGCATCTTATGAAGCACTGGAAGATTTTCCGCGGTGATTTCCTGATACTCCTCATCAAGTTGAGCTGCATTCTTCGAGCTGTCGATGAATTGTAAGAGGTTGAAGAGCTCTCGCTTATTATTCTGAAGCGGAGTGCCCGTGAGTAGGAGACGGAAGGGAATCTTCATCGCACGAAGAGCGAGATAGAGCAGATTTTGGTCGTTTTTCAGTCTTTGGCCCTCGTCCACGACCAGCCCTGCCCAACTGACATTCTTGAATAGAGGCTTAGTGCGTTCATCCTGGGCAGAATCATAGGACATCACGACGACATGTGCTCTCATATCCCTAACGCCATCCGGGAATAGCTCATGATCGTAAGCAAGCTGCTGAGGCTTCTTGCCGCCGTGATATGTCACCACGCGAAGGTCAGGGGCCCATTTCTTCAGCTCTCTTCGCCAGTTGGGACATGTGGAGTTCGGAACGACAATGAGGAAAGGCCAGCACTGATCTTTGTTATTGATTGTCATAAGAAAGTCTTGGGAAATGGGTTCTTCTCACCTTTGGATTCCGTTGAACCAGAAACGTAATCAGGGCGATTACTTGTACTGTCTTTCCAAGACCCATCTCATCAGCTAGGACAGCACTCACTCCTTGATGAAAGCTGTAAAGAAGCCAGTCTACACCGTCGACTTGATAATCCATGAGGTCTCCGCGCAGAAGACCCCCGAGCCGCTCGGGGTGTTTCTTCAGCGCAATGTGCTCTTCGAAGTTCTCCACCGCACGAAAGCTATCGATCCGTTCCTTAATCTTGATGGCTGACTCAGTCTTGAAGTACTTGCCGTTCAAGAACTCATAGAACGCAGCTTCGAACGACTTCCAAATAACTCCGGAGTCTCGAGGTGGTGGAGAATCCCAAACTACATCGTCGTAAGCCAGGCCTTGGAACTTGACCCGAACTTTCCGGATGTCTGAAATTTTCTGAAATTCCTCCTCCTTCGTGCGTGCACGAATCTGACCGTTGTATTTCACGTTCAGGATCACGTCTGCGAGTAGATATTCCTCGGGGATAGCATTCTTCTCATCCCATTTCGGCAGAAGGTTCTCGCCCTCGTTGCGCTTAGGAAAGGTAGTCCGCATGGCGGCTGCGGTGACACCCCAGACCCACGGACCCGGTTTCCAAACGCAGTGAAAGTAGGATTTATTCTCCCACTTGATGAGATACTCTTTAGCATCTTCCACGAGATCATTCCATGTCTTGTCGGGCGTGTACGTCGTACGGTCAACAGGTCTCCAGGCAACCAGGACCTGGACTTTCTCACGCATGTCAAGACAGTCCTTGCACTTCCACTCGATAGAGTATTCCTTAAGCCGCTCTGATCGGATGTTGTCGCTCACGATATCGCCCTCCTGATACGAGGGTGACGGGAGATGCTCGAAGTGGTATGCGCATTTGCATGATGTGCAACGAAACAATACATTCTTTGCATTGTTTATGAGATTTGGGGAAACTGGATATGCAGGGTCAACCCCATTGTTCGCTATCCTCTCCTTTTCCTCTTGTTTAGGGGTCTTCTTCGGAGCAAATGGTTTGCAGGCCGGACCTTGAGTCTTGCATGACAGACATGTGTCGAGGTTTGGAGAGTTCAAGTCTCTCTTCTTGTGGAAAAGGGTACAATGACGACATTGCAGAACGAAGTACTCTGGGCCAACCTTTGTCACAAAGTGCTCTCTCGCACTTCGGTAGCCAAGGCACACCTTGTGATACATCAGGGAGCATCCTTGGCATGGAATCAATGGTCCCTTTCCACCCGCTAAGCTGTCTCCGCCGCAAGTATCACAGGTATCGCAATGGACATCCTTGAAATCGCTGACATTGAGGGGCTCAAACACCTCTTTGATGCTGATGATTTTGGGTGCTGTTGGCACCTTGTCATCATCGGCATAGAGTTCTTCGTCCATCAGAGGATCCTTCATGTTCTTGGTGGTCTTGGTAGTTCGGCCTGAGCGACGCACTGGCTCATACTCGACTGAAGAGCCACGATGAGTCTTTGAGGCGGGCTTGTTCCTTGTTAAACGTTTCTTGCGCTTGGTACTCTTGTTGATAGGCTGCAAATCAGAGCGCACAATATCGAACGGGTCGTCATCGTCTGACTGAGCAAGCTCATCGGCATCCTCATCCTCATCATGAAGGGGCCTACTCTTCTGGAGTGAAATCGACTTCCTTGCTCTAAGTTTGCGACCATTGTGCGAAGTATTGCTTTCCATGGACGATGCATCTTGGCGCAGTGTCGATGTCATCCTAGAAGAATTGCGCAGGCTTCGCCGAGCTGGGACATCTTTGGTACCCTGTACAAGCCGACGGCGTTTTGAAGTAATCACGCCCTCATCTGCATCCTCTTCAGGCATCATCTCGTCGTCGATGTCGCTGGCTGGGCCGATTTCGTAATCTGAGTCACCCTGAGATTTGCGTTTCCTGGGCTTATTGTTGAAACCCAGTTCCAGGTCTCCGCCGCCGAAATCGAAATCCATGCCTCTTTCGTAGAGGTTGAAAGCCTTGTCACCGTTAGGTAGATCAAGGAGATCGTCGAAGGCGACCTATCCTTAGATTTAGTAACCTGGACGTCTTCCCAAGAGCAGAGAAATAGAAATCGAAAAAGGGCTTGGGTCAAAAGGAAAGTTGGGAACAGACGGCAAGCTTTGGGGGTTATATGAGAGCGATGGGCGCGACTGAAGGGGGTTGCACGTGACATGGTAAACAACAGACGAAAGTTGTCTTTGGGGAGGAAAGGAAGGTGCAGCAGGTGATCAAGGATAATCAGGTGAACCTGAGTGCAAGTTCAGGACAGAAAGACAGCACGTGCTCATATCATACCATCTTTAATCAGTGGGATCGCTTTCATAGAAGGAGCTTTGATCACAGTTGCAGGGGCTCTTAAAGGGGAAAATGATAGGGGCAGTTATTGTCACGATCTGCCAAAAGAAAGCTGTGACGGGGGGTATCGTAGAGAGAAGAGGAGTCGCTGGGCAACGGAAGATTCACAGTGCCCTTGTGTAATGGGGTTGAAGGTGGGAAAACGAGATGGAGAATGCAATATCGGGCAGAAGGGAGCACACAATTTAAAGAGATGGTCGCCCTTTTAGAGGATGCTCAGACGAAGGGCCGCTTCCATCCAAGGCAAGAGTGATATTCCAACGTGTAAATTGTGCCTTGTGAAGGAAAAAAATGGGAAGGAGGAAGGGACATGCGGTTTTTGAAGGCGGAGATTTGGATGCCGATAGTTATCCAGGGAAAGTCTCATGTCTGCTTCCCATGACCCATAGATTCACTCTTACCTGGTCAAGCGTGCCATCTTCGTACTCTATGCTCCACCACGACTCTCCTGAGAGGGACGGTATTTGGCCCAGCACTTTGTAGACTTCGAAACCCGGTCGTATGGGGATGTACTCCGAACGAACATGGGGTGGCAAGGAACGTATAACGACCTCCAAACGACCACCTGGTTTCTTGACAACCTCTCCTCCATTGGCCATGTTCTCATATTTGACATCATGGGACTTGTGATCTAATGGAAGTTGGTCCATCTCGACATTGGGTAGGCTCTCAGGGTCGACTTCAACCTCAGAGGCATGACCCATGTCTGCTTCGGGCATTGGCTGATAATCGTCATCGTCAGAGGAAGAGTCGCCAGCAAAGGTAGTTTCGAAGTCAAACGTTGCCGGGAGCATAACGATATCTTCGTCCGCCGTCTCCTGTTGCTCCGCCATGATCGCTTCCCTCGAGCGCAATACGCTCTGACATGCTTTTTGAGATGGGTCAGCTAGTATCAAATGTGTTGGCGCATCGTCATATGGCGAGAGACAGCTCCACCTTCTCGATATCTTTGTCGCACAGTTATGGAGAGCCCATAACAATCAAGAAGCCTGTGAAAGAAGTGATTGTCGGCAAGAATAGTCGCAGTCCAAGTTGTCAATGAAAACGCGGTCGCGTCAGAATGAAAGATCTCGAAGTCTAAAGGTACCTTGGAGCCCCACATCAGCCAGAGAGTAGGCTAGATACTCTAGCTTCAACGCCTCTAAAATTTAGCGCGACACCTGGGTGAACCCTGCTGCTTATCACTGATAAGATAGAACCTACTAAAAATTTGGAGAAGCAGTCAAATACCATCCTACATACAGCCTTCTTTTCACCATTTTCACTCCATCACTTAGATCCTAAGGGTGTTGTAATCCACACACACAATATGCGATGAGCCTCGCTACTCATAGGGTTCTATTGAACTCCTTTCACAATTCCTGTCTGCTCCCTTGTTCTAAATCGCTGGTCCTGAAAAGACAATCTTCCCTTTCTGCTATTCACCGTGGCATTCGACGGTCTGAGAAAGCAAGACCGCAGGGCTTCAGACCAGCACAAGATCGAAATCCTTTCGCAGCTTTAGAGGAAGCGTCTACACCATCGACATTTGCCGAAAGGCGGCGTGCAAGAGCCGCCGCTCAACCTACATTCCGCATCCGCAAGGGCAAGAAGGACATCACGGAACTACCGAAGGAATTGCGGCCACAGACGAGGAGTTCCCGATTTAATGACCCAGAAAAGGGCTTTGGAAAGAAGAGCTTTGTGTATCAATTGAAACATGGAGAACTTGGGGCAGAGCTCAAAGCTCTTCAGGAGCAAAAGAAGGTCATGGAGGTAGCGCTGAAGCCGAGGAGAACAGCTTCATCAGAACGGCCAATTCGCAGGGACATAGCCTCTTATCGGCAAGACAGACGAGATGGGCGAGAAGTGATGCGGCAGCCCAGAGCTTCAGAGCAGTCAAAAGACCGGAAACCGAGGCAATTGGACGACCCGATATCCATCCCCTACACGACAGCCGCGTCCCAGTTCCTGTATGGGACCTCAACAGTCGAAGCCGCGCTCAGAGCCGGTCGTCGGAAGTTATACAATCTCTACGTATACAGCGGGTCCAATCGCCAAAAGGTTGTCCAAGACCGCCTGATTGAGAAGCTGGCAGAGCGATCGGGCGTAAGAACTATCAGAGTAGAGGAGCAGGGCTTGCGGATGATGGACAAAATGAGCGGAGGGCGGCCTCACAATGGATACATACTCGAGACATCGCCTCTTCCGCAGTCTCCTCTGAGTGGACTCGGGCCCGTTTCGACAGATGAGGATAAGCCGGGCTATAGTCTCATTCTTGGGCACCAGTCTCATGAGGAGGCGCAAGTGAACGGCGCTGTCAACTTCATGAAGACATCTTCCAGGACACATAAACCGCTTGTGCTCGTTCTAGACCAGGTTTTGGATCCAGGGAATCTTGGTGCTATACTTCGAACAGCAAGTTTCCTGGGGGTTAGTGCTGTGGCTATATCAAAGAAAAACTCGGCCTCTCTCACGCCAGTGGCACTCAAAGCTTCCGCAGGAGCGTCAGAAACTCTGACCCTCTTTTCAATTGAGTCGCCCGCTGGATTTCTCCTTGAGTCAAGGAAAGCTGGATGGCAAGTTTATGCTGCTGTTCCTGCAAGCTCACGGTCGAAACGTCGCTCACAAGTTGACACGCTCGAGGTGGAGGAGTCCGATCCCCTTTCGAAAGATCCATGCATTCTCCTCGTTGGTAGTGAGGGAGAAGGTTTATCCAAAATCTTGAGAGACAAGGCCGATGTTGAGGTCAACATTCCCAACAACTCAGGTTCAGCCCTTGTTAACAGCCTGAACGTCAGTGTAGCGACGGGTCTACTATGCTCCTCATTTCTAAGAGGGCAGGAAAGGGCTCGATTAGTCCGTACCAAAGAGGAGAACGCACTTTTCTAGAGAAAACCAGTGATGGGGAATCTTTCAGCTGGCCCATATGTACATAATTGATATAAAACCCACAACTCCCTATGTATATACTAGACAACACGTGTATAATAATGTAATACTCAATAATGTGAGATGTCAGATATTTTGCCATCGACTTCCTTCATTACCAATACCTCAAGCGCAATTGAGTCGCAATTGACAACTTTGTCCCTGATATCTGGACTAAGCGTCTTTTATGTCTAGGCTATTCTCACCTTGGAAGCTATCCGTGTATGCTAAATTATTTCGTTTACTCTATATTACGGAGGACAATCGGTTGGTTGTAAATATATAACTTAGCAGACATTTCATCGCCTCCCTAGAAAGTTGGGAGGAGCATGGAAGGTAAACGGAAATCAGTCAAAGATCTGAAGTGTGCGCTTGTTAGAAAGGTCTTACGAGCAACTCGACAAGATCGCAAATCGACTTAATTTGAGCTTCCACCTTTCCAAAATGACTGGATTGTTCTGTAATTTGAACGCTTGATTTGCACCTTCAAAATAAAAATTTATATCCCAAACAATTCATTCTTTTCATCCGCTGTGACGGCGACTCGTACTTGGATCTGCAATGCCTGGAAACTGCTTTTCTATGATTGGCAGCTTCCTAGTGATGTGTTACCAGGATCCCCTGGCTCATCTCCCAGCCACTCGGTAATCCGGGTCTGCAGCCATCCTGCTACCATGACCTAACTTTGTCAAGTATCGTAGGCTTGTGAAACTGGGTTTCCTTCTCGGTGCTCGATCATGCCTTTGAAAGCTTTCGTTTCTTGACAGTCCTTGTCGTTGGGTTCGTCCATTGGCCTTCGCAACTACTGATTTGGGCGGAGTTAGAGCTCTATTGAGCGTCACCAAGCTACACCTCAGCTTTCAAACTAAAGGTGCCAAACAGAGCAAGCTCCTGCCTAAGCTTCCAAAATGCGACTCCTCCGCCATATCCTTGGGCTTCCGAGCCCTCTCCTGCTACTTGTAATATCCCAAGCCGAGGCCAATGAGTTCAGCGCATCTGCACAGCGGCTTCCCACTGCGATCCGGAAGATGGGCCTGGACGAGGGTGAGAAGTTCCTTCATGAATACTGCGCATTCGGAGGCGACAACAATATCGCGCAAGCTGTTTTCCAACCTCGAGCGCCGGTTCCTGCTAGTGGGCTCCTCAGTCCAGAGGAAGCGAAACTACTAGAAGCAAACTCCTCGGCTGCTATACCTTACCGACCACCATTCGCGCCGCATTTCGAGTCGAGTTTACATGGCGAACAAGGACTACTGGGGTGGGATCTGGTCCGGAGGGCAGCGAGTGCACTCGCCAGACTCGAGCGGCGGCAATTTTCTTGCCCAACAGGAACATCAGATTGCTCGGCTATCGGGTACCCGTACAGCTGTTGTCAATCTGGCTTAACATGCGTCCAGATAGAGGACACCGGCCTGGGGCCAGTAGGCTGCTGTCCATCTGGCTCATCTTGCGGCGGAACGATTGCTTGCTCTGGGTCACAAGTGGGCTGTCCATCCGACATGGGAGGCGGCTGCTGCATCGATGGTTTCGTTTGTGAGGGAGTAGGATGTGAGTTTCTCTCGCGATCGGTATCGCGCCATAGCACACTCAGTTAACTTGACTAGGCGTACGGAGTCAAACGACTCAGGTTACAGGAACATTGGTCACTCTGACGAGTACTGCGACCACCGTTATGGACTCAGGATCACCAACAACTGTCGTAGTCACAGTTACTATCACTCAGACGCCATCGCAGAGTACAGCCACACGAACCACGACCCAGGTGGTGACGCCGAGCGAGACGTCCACAAGTTCTACGACAACTGGCCCAGGTGCACCAGTTCGGCCAACTCTGACATCTTCTACGACGGAGGATTCCTCGTCAGAAAGTTCGTCAGTTTCCGGGTTCTGTCCAACCGGGTACTATGGCTGCCTCGCTACGGCAGGAGGTGGCTGTTGCCAAACAGGCAGAGACTGCTCCACAACATCATGCCCACCAGTTTCTTCAACGACCATCATATCGAGTGGCGTCACGGTGGTCGTTCCTGTTACCGATATCCCGTCGTCAACCTCCGCCACCTGTGCGAATGGGTGGTTCCTCTGTGGTTCGGAAGCTGGGCCTATAGCGGGCTGCTGTCCCAGTGGGTATAACTGTGGCACAGCGAGCTGTACGCTTGTGACGGCGAGCGCGACGGCAACAGTGCAGAAAGAGCTTCCAGGCACATCCGGGGCCAGCGTAGGGAAAAGCAGGATGATGACAACCTTGATGATACCCGCTTTAGCATTTGCATTTGGATTTACGATGATCTAACGACCTAATGCATGGCAAGAATTATTGCTTTAATCTTAGTTATGTAGATATAGAGAGCGTTGGGAGAAGAGTCCAGCTGCTTTTGTCAATACAAATCGACTTCATAGATCGAGCTCCGTTAGAAATTAGAACACCATGGCTATGGTAATTTGTTGACCTAAGAAGTATTTGGTTGCCTCCTTCTCAATCCTATAAGCTAACGTATATTCAGTAGCAAGTGACAGGTCTTGTCTTTATTGCTGAGCCAAGTCCATACTGCTCAAAAGAAGGTCCACCAACCGGCGGCAAATGTCAGTATTCCTGGCAAAGCGAGGTCACCTCCTAACATACTCGCGGCATTCGAGGTCGACGATGGTGTTGCGCTATTGGTAGCCGATGGCGTAGAGCCAGCCGTTCCACTCCCGCTTGTGGTCGAGGTCGGAGTTGGAGTTGCTGTCTCGTTCAGGGGCGACATGACCTTATCCAAGACATGAATGAGACCATTGTTCGTCCTGCGCGAAATCTGTCAATCGACATCCGTCATACTGTATTATCACAACTCACAGGACATTAGGACTGATGACTTTGGCATCATTGAAGTAAATGTCATTTCCCTTGATCGTCACCAGGACATCCAAACCGGCAGCAGATTCGAGCCTCGTGCCGTCGACAAGATAATCTGTGTACGCCACTTCGTGCAGTGTATGGAATCTAATTGAACTCATCAGTCAGAAAGCCTCTATAGCCCTTCAGGCCTAGCACTTAAACATACAAGAGCGCGTTCTTCAATTCCGTCTGGTTGAGATTCTGATCCGGACTGCCAGCATCCTGAAAGGCACCGGTGCTCGGAGCCAGGCATGTCACGTTCGGTGTGTGATCGAGCACGGGATATAACGCAGACCTGTTGAGAGCGTTGTCCAGGCCAGTCAAATCTCCTGAGATGCTACGGACCGTAGTGGAACACGTCGTTGGTGGTGTCAGAATGCTGTGAGGATTGTCAACAACGGAGCTTCACAAGCTGATTTCTTCCTGTTCCCTACGTGTCTGTGATTTGGATATATCCCAGAGACCACTGGGCATTCACGGGCTCGATACTCGCAACACTCCCAAGACCGCCCCTGAGGCTGACATTGCTCGTGTTCTGTCTGACCCGCAGCTTCGCAGGGTTGATGGGATCCTTGGAAATGTAGACGACTTGCCCCTGAGCTGGATCTTTGCCGTACTTGTCAACAAGAGCTGGGCCAGCAGTCCGGTTGTTATACTGCTCTTCTCTGAGCAGCGTAGGTACGGTGAGACCACGCGAGTCCGTGAAGTTCTGGCTCGTCAAATTCGCCATCATGATATGATATTTCAAAATGGAGACAAGTCGCTTGTTGCCAATGCCTTCGATAGACACCCCGGTCTCATTGTAGAGCTTCTCGAAAGCATCATTATTTGGGACGAGCAGTGTTATCCCATGAGTCGTATTGGCCGGGAACACAGATGTCAGGGAAGGGTTATCATTGAGCACTTTGCCGAACTGACTGAGTTCTGGGTACTTTGCGATAGTCGTTCCCAAGTCGGCACCAATCTGGCAGTGTGCAATCTGCGAAAGACACAAAGCACTCGCAAAGAGTCTATCCAACCGCATCGTGCTCTTGAATGTAGAAGCTTTATGATACAGTTGAAGCCGCTATTTCGGGTCTAGATTCTGAGGTGAGTTCCAGCTACGCGATGTTTAAGAGCCTTACGTTGTACGAAACACCTTTTTACCTAGCTTTGAGGGACTATCAGCTATTTAAAACTTGTTGACGCGAAGCAAGCTTCAGGGCTGAGGTCCAACCCATTGGAAAATCATACGCAATGGCTTCATCAGCTTCTAGACGACCAGGGAGGACGACAAATGGCATCAGGGAATCACAGCCACCACATTCTCTCAATGAAGCCACCACCTACACTCGACCAACGGGTGGTGGCGTACAATACTACGCATTCAAGGCATAACCGTGCAAAGAAACCGTTGAAGACAAGAGATGTAAGTGTGCCCTAGCTGCTGACCGGCGTTGTGCTTTTCAGCTCGTAAGTAATGGCAACACCGCC
Source organism: Phaeoacremonium minimum UCRPA7 (assembly GCF_000392275.1). NCBI lineage: Eukaryota > Fungi > Ascomycota > Sordariomycetes > Togniniales > Togniniaceae > Phaeoacremonium > Phaeoacremonium minimum. Next base: position 75,544 of record NW_006921255.1, on the reverse strand, counting down.
ATTGGCTCAACCGATGCCAAGACGCGCAACACTGAGTATGAGGCGCTCGTGAAGGCCTAGGACTGGGGAAGTTGTCTGCTGTAGAGCTGATCAAGCTTCAACTCACTTGCAGAAAATTCTTGAACAATTTACATCTTTCGGTACTCTTCTAATTGGACACAGCATATTGAGCAAGCTGGTATTCCACGATTCGATATCAGACGCTTTTGAAGTATTAGATGCAGAGTCAATTCCACAGTCATACTTTCCAAACCAACATCGCGATCCCGCTATCTCGGCTGACATTTCCGAAAAGTCAATGCGGCTAAACCGTCTGTCTTCATTATTTCCAAACAATCATTTCCCACCATTGTTGGTCGTCGAGTAGAGTGCCGTGAGCCGTCGACCACCAATCGGATCTTGGCACGGGCAAAAGGCCGGCCAAGAGTAGGGTGTTTAAGCTTACTCGCTTTGGTAAGGGGCAGCTCCTTTCACGATGTTACATTTCGGAGGGATGGCCTCGCTCTCGGCGCCTTTTACACTTTTGGCCCAGACAATTAGCTGTGCCGCTATTGCTGCCTCCGTCGAGTCAGGCAGAACAGGCACAACCCGGGGGACCCCAATGTCGTCTGCTCATATAGTTGAGGTGCAGGGACATCCTGTTCGTCAATAAAACCAGAGCTCTCGCGTCAATTGCACCTATCTAGTCTCATACCGATCACAAAATGCGCCAATCCGTCTCGTCCCGGAGCCTCCGAGCTCTTGCGCTCCTGCTGCTAAGCTCACAATCGGCCCTTGCATCCTCGCTATCATCGCCGCGCCTGCTCCGGCGCGACGAGGATTATGCCGACGAGGTGTGCAAGCCCTCCACAAGCGCCGACGAGCCAGTCCCGCCATGCGTGTCCATCGAGAACATCGAGGCGCTGTGTACCCCCAACGGCACTGAACCGTTGTACATCGCTGCGCATGCGCAATGTATGTGCGGAGGGAGCTACTTTGCCGAATGGAATGCGTGTCAGGACTGTCTGGAGTTGCACGGACAGCGCTCCGGACGGGACGAGGCTTTCTTCCTCTCTGTCGCCAGCAGCGCCAGCCAAGAGCTCTGCGGCTTCCTGACGTCGAGCGGCGCGGCGACGCCCACGGCCCCCTTCGCCAGCCTCTTCTCCGAGATCGCCAATACGCTGACCCAGCCGACCACGGGCGCGACCGTGAGCTCCGATCGCGCGGTCAGCAAGACGGCCGTGAGCCTCTACTACACCGCCAGCGGATCGCAGGGGCCGGGCAAGATCACCGGCAGCGAAACGGCTGCCACGGCGACGGGCGGGCTTGTGACAGAGAGTCAGAGCGTTACGACGACGGCGACGGGTGGGTCAGCAACCGGAACGGCCAGCGATGTTGGCTCGACGGCGTCCTCTGCTTCAGCCAACTCGGCATCATCCACGACGACAGCTGCTGGTAATGGTGCGGCTCCGACGGGCGTAGGTAGCAACCTGCTCGCTGGAGTGGTCGGTCTTGCCATTGCTGGGGCGATGTACTGAGTCACTCTGCTTTCTGGCCGCCGTTTGTCGATCGGGTCCCAAGATGCCAGTGTCTTGTGTTATCGCCGTCTGCGAGTTGCTTGAAGGATTACCTCGAATCTAATGTCAGTTGAACAAGAGTAATGTTGAGCACTTCATTGTAAACAGAAAGGAGTTTCATATGGTGCATGTTGAGAGGCACAGGGGCCAGGTGTGGACGTTTTTATGACAAGAACATGTAAATGCTAGAGCATGGAGTAATGGATATTTAATTTTGGGGTTGAAAGCGTCAGCTTTGTCTACCTCCTTAATGAGATGGATCTACCACATAATTACGCTTTGGAATAGGGCCTTTGACCTAGCAACTTGTGTGCGGATCTCCTATTTGTCCCAACGTCTAAACGCAATCCCGCAAGTCAATTCTTTTTATTTCACCATTGTACCAATTCGAAGCACATTTACTCAGGCATGTGCTCGAAGGGCTTTGCGAGGTGCTCCTGACAGAAAGGGAGCTTGCCAACGGTCCAGATCTCGGTGTCCTGTTCCAATGGGCCACGCAGTCAGCAATTCGTTTCATGAACATTGTATTTTATTTTTGAGAGAATTGATTGCAAACTCACCGGCTTCAGGGTCTTCTTGATGTCAGAATCGAGAGTGCCACCCTTGATCGCAATGATCTCCGGGGCGGCATCGGGGTCGTGGGCGATGGGGGAACCGCACTCGGAGCAGAACAGGCGATGCACGTCTTTGCCAGAGCTGCCGGCCTTTGCGTAGCTCTTGATGGGGCCGGAGAAGTTCACCTTGTCCTTGGGGACGACGCAGACCAGCGCTATCGGTCGAGTCAGCCACGTCAGTTCACATAGGATTCTGGCTGGAGATGCAATGAAACCGGTGACTGCGCTCGCATGGAGCCAATCGGCACCCTTGTCCTCGCAGAGCCGTGACGAGATCAGTGGTGGCGGTCTGTCCAGCTAAGGCAAGGAAAGGTAGTGAGGGAGCTGAAGTGCGGGGGCGGGGCATCGCATCGACTATCCTGAAGGTGAAGAGAGGGAAGGAATCGGGTAAGCTTGCGCAACTCACAGTAGGTTGAGCCGCTCTGTCGCTGGCAGTCATCGCAATGGTCATAGCCGGTGACGAGAGGAGCATCGACGTCAATCTTGTAGGTGACAGCACCGCAGAGGCAGTGACCGGAGAGGACCATTTTGATTTTTGTGAGGAGATACGGGATACGGTGTTTCGCTGCTGAGCTCTTGTGTATGACGTAGGTATGTACGGCGTGGCACGATCGAGTATAGCTCTTGGGTTTTGAGTAAGGATTGAAAATGGGAAGTTGACCAGATTAGAAACGGGAGAAATTGTCGATCTTTAAATAAGTAAGTGCCAGGCGGGTGGCTAGAGCGGATGGGATAGGATGGGATGGGCAGATATAATTATCATTATTATTTCTAGAGGAGGCGCCCTGAGGGGGCGGGAGGGGGAGAAGAGCTCCAGCTGTCTTGCTCTTTTGCCTTTCCCCATCCTGCTGCGTCTTGCATGTGGGCAATTGTGGAACCGCGATGTAAGTGATCCGACGCTATGATGAAAATACCTAGCAATCGGCGTCCACTTTGATGACTGCGCTTGACCACACCAAGGGACGCCTCAAAAGATGGTGGTGGGTGAACTAGACTCAGGTAGACAGAACGCTCTGTCCGTTGACATGGCCGTCATGTTATCCCTCAGGTGAAGCATCGTAACCTCCCTCATCTATCTTATCTTATCTTCTCGGTCCCAAGACGCTTAGCTGTGCCCATCAAGCTTCCTTCCAATGCGTGTGTACTCGTAAATACGGCCTGGCAAGCCTTCACTGTCAATCGCCATGATACTTGAGATCTACGAAACTTTGCATCAGAACTTGGGCCCCGGACCACCGAAACTTCGCCATGGCAGTCCTCGGCGGGGCATCACTCTCGAAACCAGCGCCGTAGAAGCACGCCAAGTCTAGCTCCACAGCTTCAAGGAGCTCACAATCCTTCATTCAAAGACCACCTTCCTTCACGAAGCTGCTTACGAGAGGTTGGGCTGGGTTAATTGGAATTCCAGAGTCCAGAGCGGACCCCCCAAAAGAGGAGCCTACAGGAGAATTTGATACTAGTGACAGGTTGCGGGATCGACATGTGGAACATCAAACAATTGCGGGAAGTCTAGATAACAACCCGTACTGTAGGAGGAAGCACCTACATTGAATTGAATTGGCTGTCAACCTTACCTAGGTAGGTAGTGAAGAGGACAGAGCAGTAACCTACAACCAACCATCTTTACTCTAGCTCAGAGACCAGATACAGGAGCTACCCCTCAACGTGGGGCTCAATTATTTGTCATGAGCTTTTCCGCCGTACCCTCACCCCGCCGGCGCCGTCACTTCACCAGCACAGCTCGTGGAGCTTACCTACTGGGCCAGGGGCTGTATTTGGAATTTCGATGACGCTGGTCCTGCAAGATAACCTACCCTGCAGGCGCCATTTAGTAGTCAGCCATGCCAGGTAGCCTACCGCGGGTGCGCTAAGAAGTTCCGAATGTGGGAAGATGCAGCCTGTCTTTCTGACCCGGCAAGCAATTGGAGTTGTAAGTTGAGCGAATCAGCGCAGCTTGGGCTTCCCATTCGGGCATTTCTGCTAAGATTTGGCTGTGATGTCTCTGGGTAAAGCACAACAATTTCGACTGCTCAAACACGCTCGTCGTACCCATCAACTATTTCTCGATCACAGTATGCAGCACAAGAGGAACAAAAGTATTGTCGTGACTCATTTTGAAGGATCTAAGGTACCAAGGGGGAAAGGTCCGACATGTCTCTCGGACCTTCGGCTCCCGCTTCTCTTGCAACATCATGTAGCTGACTTTGCTATTTCAAATACCTCCGTGTAGAGAGCAGGCATTTCCATTCTCACACAGCGATTGAACTGGCTCGTACTTCCACTTTCCAGAAATATTGCCAGCCCATCAGCGGCTTCCGCACATGTTGGCGTATTGGTAAGACCTCATGTGGTCTCACGGTAGAAACTCGCTAACAACGACCAGTTAAGTCCATGTAACCTAGTCAGAAGTCCTTATCTGAGTAATCGTCTGCAGGAATGTAGTCGAAATGACCCAAGCCACTATTCCATGAACCACGAGAAATCCGAGCTCCAGTAGAGAGACACTTCCCAAGGCAATTCTATCGGCGAGGAACAGTTTCAGTACAGATCTCCTGTACGTCTTTTTCATATCGGTAGTAGCCTGTTCCAGCACAAAGGCGTCCATGGCAGAAAGCCGGAAATCTCGGATGTCAGCGGTTGTCGTACTCAGTGCACGTGTGGGTGCACTGGAAGTCAAGGGCCGCTCAATTCTCTCCGGTCTTCGTCGAAGAGTCTGAATCGCCTTGAAGTAGGCAAAGTCAACATAACTAGACGTATTCAGCGGCACTGAGGGCTTCTTAAAGAGCAACTTCGGCAACAGATCTGGTCTAGATATCCAGATCGTGCCGCTTTCTCGTAGCTCTGAGAAGAAGGCTTCCAGATCATGGGCGTAACCGACAAATCTTGAGTAGAAGACGGGCGTCAATACCTTGAATTCTACCTCCTCGGCCTCGGCGGTCCCTGCGTCGCTCTTTGCCGAGTGCGAGAGCATCAACTCCTTGAAGGATTCGGAGACACCGCTTGGGACATATTTGACTATCAATGGCGCATGACTTTGTTCGACCATGTAACGGAGGTATCGTCGGAAGACCATCTCCAACTGAGTTTCGGTCGGATCCGCATTCCGACCCATGCTTTCTTTCAGGGGTTCGGGTCTGTACCACACGTGGAGCTTCTTCTTGAAGAACAAAGCTCCAGCTTCCTTCACAATCCTAGGGAAGGTGACAAATCCAACCCACCACCATGTGCAAAGGAACGATACCTTTTGTAGCATCGTCATGGTCGCGGGATCTTGGGGCCGTCCCATAGTGAAGAGCCGTGCTACAAGTTTGCCATGTCCCTTGGATGAATTCAAATTAATCGTACAGTCTATAGACGGGCTTCCATCAACCAACGTCTTCAATGGGTCGTTGGCTTTCAGAGAGTAGGAGCCTTTTCGCGAATTAAAGGGTGACACGTGGAAGTCCTTGGGCCACGCCTGTTTGAAAGTTGGCGTTGGTTCAGGGGTTGTATTTGCAGAAGGTTGGTTCTCTCTTAAAAGCCCTCCTTCAGCACGGCTGGCATCTTTGATCTCGTTTTCTCGGCTTGGCGTATTGGGAGTTAAGAAATACATTCGCCTCTCATCGAATGTATTGTTTACTTCTAGGATCATGGCAGCAAGGCTCATGTCTGCGGCGTATAGATACCAGAACGAGACTGGATTGAAATGATAGCCCAGAAATCGTGCAGCTGTGACCAAGTATGCATGAGGGTACAACGCAGAATCCACGCCCTTAATTTGAGAAGTCAGAATTCGATCAGATATCAATATTGGCGGTACACACCTGCGATTTAAGATAGGCGTCCAGCTTTCCTCGCAGGCCGAGTTCTCTGTTGCCTCGCTCAAGATAGTCAGCTGCATCAACATCGTACCAGCCCTTTCGAAATTTTGATTTCAAGGAAAACCAAGAGAAGAGGCTTGTGCTCCTCTCCACACCTGACGAGACCATGCCACCAGCGACTCCTTCCCAGCCGACAGGAATGCCCACGACAAGGTATGAATACGAGAAAGAATGTCTTTTGGGGAACATTCTAGAATGAGTGGTCCTTGAAGGAAACAGGAGAATACGTCCAAGTCCTCGAGTTGTTGAGTGCCTTGTTCCCGGCCATGTTGCTCGAACAAGCTGAAGAAGGACGACACTAGTCGAAAGTGCTATGATGGCAGATTTGGCAAGACTATAGAAAGTGAGGCCTGAATACTCTAATGCCGCTGGCATGGCTCGGAAGGATATCAATATTAAGAGTAAAATAGCATCTGAGGTCCTGCCAAAGAAGCCATAAAAGGCGACACTAATTAGGAATGGCAGGGCAAACCATGACTCTGGTATTGAAATCATCGCAATGGTGCGAATATTTGCGGGTGATAGCAGCCCTTGGAATAATCAATATGCAAACCAGCCATTGAATGTTGTTACAAAGGCTATGTTTGCAAATTGTCTGTCGAGTAAATGGAGTTGCGGTTGCAGTATCACGGCGGATCACCGACCCTCCGATGAAACGAAGGCACATGCATCATCGACCCATTGAGTAGATCGAAGTGAATTATTTGCAGTGCGTGCGCAGTGCCTGCCAGCCGGCATTAAGAAGCCTCAATTCCGAGCTGAAGGACCCGCCTAGAACCCCGCCACCAGCCTCCCATGTGGCTGAAGCGGAGGCCTTCCAAGTTTTACAGCGTGCACAACACAGCCTTACTACCCAGGATTTGGTGCAAGCTCCCCGGTTGACTCAACAAGCGCCAAATCCACCGAACTCCATCCCTTTCCATCTGCATCGGCAACTTATTTAACTTCGCACTCACACGACACTTTTGATCACTACACCAACAATCACACTCCCACAACCTCACCAACATCCTACGGCCACCAACGACTCGTCGTTTCTCACCGTCTGCACCGTAAAGAGCCACGATCGCCTTTCGCTGACGCCGCACACTCACTTTTCACCGCCTCTCAACTACCCCACTACCAGATTCGTCAAGATGTCTTCGAACGCCGACTGGGACCAGGTCACCAAGATCGGAAGCAAGGCGCGCGGCGGCGCATCCCAGCGTGAGACTGTCGTCAGGGGCAAGAGCGCCATCAATGCCGCAGCCCGCAGCGGCTCCGTCATCGCCACAGAGAAGAAGTATGCCGCCGGCAATTCTGTATGTACTATCTGGACCCCACCTCAGCATGCTCAGTATACTGATCTATCAACTTTGTAGGCATCCAAACCCGCCGTTGAGGGTCAGCACCTGACCAAGGTCGACCGAAGCGATGACATTGTCAAGCCCAAGACGATCGGCAAGGAGGTTGGCGATGTGATCTCGCAGACACGGCAGAAGATGGAGCCCAAGATGACCCAGAAGGACCTGGCCACCAAGTGCAACACCACCCCCACAGTCGTCGCCGACTTCGAGCGGGGGACGGCTGCGCCGGACCAGAAGGTCCTATCCGCCATGGAGCGGGTGCTCAACGTCAAGCTGCGTGGCAGCGACATTGGCAAGCCAAAGTTCGAGAAGAAGGCCAAATAAGCCAGCCCACGGCGGCGGCATGGTTCTATTCCTTTACACATCATTTTGCACATCAGGGCTAGGCCGTACGAGCCTCGGGCCTGGGGAGGATGATACGAAGACGCTTTGTCCTCGTTGCATAGCGTGAACAGGCTTTCCAATGGGGCAGTCATGGCTTGACGATCATAGAGGTTCTCACAGGAAATAGAATCTGATTTATGAATTATCAATTGTGTAATGCACGCAACTCTTATGACTCCGTGACCAATGCTTATGCTTTACAAACAAGGCTCCTCCATCATGCTAATGACCAACAGTATGATCCAAGTCTCCTCTATGTCCTCATCTCCTTGTTACACGATGGGAATTATGCGGCAACAGCCTTGACACGTTCCTGAATAACAGCCTTGCTAGGCTGAAAATTCACTTGTACAACCACGTTCTCCTTACCTCCGATTGTTACAACTCTCATCCACTCCGGGGCAATTTCCTTTGCCAGAATCCTGATACAGGCAGTGCCTTCCTCTCGAGAAATCGGCAGACGCAGCGAGTCCTTCAACTTCTGCAGTAATGTCAACATGGTGAAGGAAATGCGCTGCTGTCCCATCGAGGTCGCCCTGCATAGCATTGAAATTACCGCTGCAATATCATCGACTCTCTGCAGGGCTGCGCGTCTCTCCAGCTCCTCTCTCGAGGGGCCAGAAGGCTCCTGTGATTGTTGAAGCTGCTTATATCGGATGCGGTCGAGGAGACTCATCTTTGACCCATCCGGGTTCAGTGTCGATGCAACCTGTGCCTGTGCCTTGGTTTCTTTCTCCTCTTTCTTGATAACAATGCCGTTCTTCAGCTCCTGCAGAGTTCTTTGACCCTTGGCTAGCATAGAAGAGGCCTTGATGGCAGACTCGCATGCTTTGATAGGGGCCATCGGCAGGCCGCGTAAGAACAAGACCATGTCGGAAGACTTTGATCCTTGAGTTGACCACCGAGTCTGCAGATTCTGCTCAAAAGTTTGCGAAAGGGCATTATCGTTAAGAGGTCTTCCACTGTGTTCCACATGTAACTCGATGCACAGCTTTCCTCGTCCGTAGTCAGCGACGAAGACTGGGGATGCTGCACCAAGAATCCCCACACAACGACGGATATCTTCCATTGTCACTTTCCTCTTTCCCCATGCTCTTGTGATGCCAGGAGATATGACTCGGAGATCGACTGGGGAATTGGTGCCATTGTGGGCGTAGTGAAGTGCCAACGTTTTAAAAAAGGCAATGTGGAGGTTGACAAGATCGACGAGTTCCTGAGGTAGTGTGACATCGCAATCGATGTCTCCGTCTGAGTCTACAACTGAAGTTGCTGGAGTGCTCGCTGTAATTGGCGACGAGGTGCGTGTTGACTGAGGCGATTGTAGCTTAAGCCGCTCAAGCAGGGTTCCTGAAAATTCCACGTCTGGAGTCGACTGTCTCTCGGTTCGTCTACATGCTCGTTTGGAGGCGCCTCGTGGTGCTAAGGTCTGACGAGTCTCCTTCGCGTTGATTGCGATAGTCGAAGGCTCCTCAGCTTCGGGGGCAGCAACTGCCTTGCGCTTCTTGCTGGATGGCGGCTGCTGCACTTGAATTGATGTGGTTTGCACAGCTTCCACGGCCGCAATCTTCTCGACGAGCTCCTTCTCAATAGTGCTGCGCTTCGAGACTCGGGCGAAGGTGCTGATACTTGCACTGCGCTTGGAAACGCCGGCAGGAGCGGTTTTGTTGACCTTAGTTGACCGGTGCGTAGAGCGCCGGCTGGTGGTTGCGCTCGGCATCTTTGATACTATTCGTATTGATACAGACAATTGGCAGTTGCGATTGACAAATGTTTCATCCAGAGTAAGAACGACGTCGCGATTGCTTAATGGTTTGTCTGGGAAAGTAATGGGCAAGAACGATGGAGGATTGTGAGGTGGGAGATATAGGCACATGCAAAGGGAAGGCCCGCTTTGGGTTGGTGGAGCTAACGCGCTCATCGCGTCGACGCGTTAAGTGGTTTATTCTGGTGGCAGGAAGCAACCTGGGCGTGTCCGACCAGACCCTGACCCCACTGACCGCAATACCCCAGCACATACCAATCACTCTCCTACTAACACCAAATTCGAGATCAATGCAAATAAGTGAATGCGATTCGCTACCTAGACTGATGGTATTTCTTCCTAACCAGGCGGGCCAGGTAGTCAACGCCTCTACAAATGCGACTTTACTCCGTAGTCAACGAAGGTAGTTGGCGATGCCAGCCCGTTGATTACCATTGGGAGCCGGTTATTAAGGTAGCCCACTCGTCCCAGTAATAAACTCTTCCTTTATTCAACTGCAAAGCAATTGACAACCACCACACTGGAGGCTCCGCGAGGGAACAGTTACATTTTCTCTGGCTAACGTCTACATTTATCACCTTAACACCAAGTGCAATCAAGGTCCTAGAGTAGAATTGCAATATCTGCCATTGTGTTGAGTCTGTAATCTCTCTTTAAAAACTCTCGCAAGTTAAGAAAGGATTCTCTGCAACACAACCTTTCATCGTTATCATCATTGTGCTTGATAAATTTTGCGATTACAAACTAGACTAGTTGATTGCGCAATATTGAATTCTTGATTAATTTCCATAAATGAAGATCAAACACTTGCTTGCGTTAATTACCGCCCTGTATACTTGCGCTCAGCCCATCTGGCAGGGATATAGACAACCAAAGTAAAGACGAAAGCTAGCTCGTTTCCAATATCACCGCCAAAAGCCGGGTCTCCAATCTTCTTAGCCAGGACACCGACATACCACGTCTCGCTCATTCCCAGAACACAGCCGGCAATACCAGCCGCAAAAGCCAACCCTCCAGCATAGCCCACAGGCATCAGACTTGGTGTATTCCACGCCTCAAGATCATATCCCTGGTAACCCTTATGGCCAGCTCGGAACAGGTAGTGTTCGGTGAACAGTATAACGAAGAAGGCCGTGTTCCAGTAGCCCAGCAAGCTCAAGAAGTTTTCGAGGAAGGTCAACAATTTATCCCGCCCAACCAGCGCAAGCAGAATGATGGCAACGAACATCAGGGTAGTCCAAATGAAACGAGGAATAACAGCCAGGGGTCGTGCAAATTGCTGCACAGAGAGCCCAGCACTATACAGGGCCACTGCATTCATGGCAATTCCGGAAAGAGCCAATATGACCAGGAGGAACTTCGCGAAGCCCGTAGGATGAATGGCCGTTTGGATGAAGAAGCCGATGCCTTCATCATATGCCGCTGCCCAGTCCTCCTTGTTATTGAGAGCAGATCCACAAATAGCTCCAAGGATCATGCCAAACATTGTTGGTAAGCCTATAAGATCGTTAGTTGAGGGAGGCCTGCACAGCGCATGGAAGAAACTCACCGATCCCCAGGGTTGTCAGGATGAACACCTTGACCTTAGATGTCCTGACAGGGTATTCCACATAATAATCGGCAACAATGCTGCACCACGATGCTGATGACCCGTATATCACAGCGAAGAGTGTCAGGGCGGTGCCAGACAGTGTAGCACCTGTCAATTCCGTCTTTGTCTTGACATCCGCCGACGACGCTGCCTCGCCGTACATGATGATGAAGACTACGGTAAGCACCAAGCCAGCGAATTTCTCATACTGGAAGACTGCCTTCAAGCCCACGAAAGAGATAGCAAAACCGAGAACAGCAGCAATCGTGACACCCAATTCAGATCCAACCTTGCCATCGGAGACCGCAGACAGGGCCAAGCCGCCAGTAATGGAGCCGACGGATGACCAACCGACCTGCTCGACGACATTCAGGGCAGCAATCACCTTCGACGGCCACCATCCCATGGAGTATCGCGAAATTGAGACCTGACGCAGACCAGTTCCTGGTCCCATAGTGGCACACCATCCCTATATCGCGATCATGTTCAGTGATTGTTCCCCTCCTTTCTCTCCGTTAGTCTCAGAGCAAAACTCACAGTGACAGCACTGCCCAGCAGTGTTGCAAAGACAATAATGGCGATATTTCTATTCAGATCCAGGCCGAACTCCCAGCCCAGGAAGCCGGTTGCAAAGCAGCTGAGGTTCATAGTCGCAGACATCCATAGCAAAAACATAACTGCCTGGTTGTGCCAAACAGCGAACTGTGGATCTTTGTCTTCAGGTCGCTTTCGTGCAATTCCATGCGACTCAACACCGAGGCGGCGGTCCATTGCCTCTTCAAAAGAGCGCAGGCGACCGAGGAAGCCATGCTTGCTTGCACTTCGTAGATAAGGCGGCACCTCTTGCTCAGTGCTTGAGACATCGACAGCTGGTGTAGGCTCGATGCCGATCTTCTCTTCTTCGAGATAACGCTTGTCCTCCATGTTGGCTGGCATCTTGAATCAATCGAAGCAAGTCAGAAAGACTAGAACGGGGATTGAAAGATTAGCCAGAACAAGCCAGCAAGATAGAAGCACTGGGGAAGATAGAGCCACAACCCATTATAAAGATTTTCCTACTCAGCTATCTCACTCCCTAACCCACCTCACCCTCGGGGTGATCGCCCCATTGTCGAGTCTAGCTCCAGCTCGACCGACGGCCCAGCCGTCTCGTTGGGTGGAATCTAGGGCAAAGAGCGCACAAGGCCCCGGAGTCTGTCCGGACGCCAAGACCGTTTCGGGAAGCTGTTGTTAGGTCGCATCTCTTAGGCTTATCGGGCGAGGCGTCGAACCACTCAAATTTCGTGCAGAATCTGCTTCCCGCCCCAATTGCCGACCTAAAAATGTTCTGGAAAAGGCCAAGAATGGCTCGTGTGTGGGTGTACTAATGGCCCACATCATCTTAGCAGGAAAAGGTTGCCCTGCTATCTGACTCGGTTGGCGTGTCGTTCACAAGCCACTGAGATAGCGAGGTTGTAAGCTGAAACGTGCTTCCATTGATAACACATGATCGTTATGTGGTATTCAATGACTTTACTCTAGAAAGCTCTTTGGAGGTCTTTCAAAACCAGGGCTTATCATAATGAGTTATCTGACAGCTTACGCTAGTCGACATGCTCGAAATGATTGGGTCCAATGGCGGCCCGTGGTTATACGATGCGTACACCCGACCTGGGCAATTATTCTGCTGCTTACATGTCGGGTAAAGGCTTTATTACGAGAGTGATTATCACTTTAGATAGGGAACTTGCATGTGTTGAGACGAAGTGAAAGGAAGTCATCGCGGCTCCTACTAGATGCCGCTCCCATCTCCTTGGCGCTGTACCAAGCTTCCTTGGCAAGCCCCTAGCGCTTTTCGTTACAGGCTAACCTCCAGTACACACCCTGGTGGAGTGAAGTGTTATAAGTCATCAAGTCAGGTTTGGATGTAATCTTGCCTATCAGTATCCAAATTGTGTATTTTTGCACCGTGATGACTACTGACAGGTATATGTTTCGAAAGGTGACTATCTCAACGAGTCTGGATTTGAGTGCATCTTTTCAATTAGGTCCTGTAGCTTGCAAACCATGTGTCGACATATCGTTCAAATACAGCCCCAAATATCAAGGCGAATTGCGAACAAGACAACGAGCTCAGACTAAATACGCTTACCTGCTTTAGGCGAGGATGGGTACTCCTGAAGTATTCACATATATATAAAGGACTTAACTTGACAGATCCAGCGACTACATACCCTGCAGGGTACACTTTTCACAAGGTCTTCCAAAATGCGGATCCCTTTCACTTACCAATTGATCACTATCTAAATTGAGCATTACGGCTCATCATGGCATATGAGATTCACCCATGAACATCGTATTCTATTGGGTACAGCTCTATTGTACTACCTGAGGCTGGCTGCGTCGCCGCCGGATTACGGTACAACCTTCTTGGTGGAGTGATTTTTGTCGTCCGAGCGTGCTACTCCCTCGACCGAAGACCTATGGACGAGACTTATCTCGCGAATTCCGCAGAAACTAAACACTGGCGTTTGTTCGACCATTATTCCCGCAGACTTAAGGAGCGCAGAAAAACTGATTGTTAATCTGGAACTACCACCTCGAGAACAGCATCGTTGCCCTCTGCAAATAAGTTGTCCTTGAGAAACTGCTAGGAGCAAGTCTGCAAGGGTTATGACTGGGAGGAGAGTTCGGGCCTCGCTGGGATTGAAGTTGACACATCAGATTTCACAGTATCTAGAAAAAGCTAATTTTAATAATTCGATGCTAAGAATATTCGTTACTGAAGTTGTCATCGTGACGGCGTACTTCATAGTCGTGCAACCTAACTATGTGACATCAACTGCACTTACAGGCGACAGTGCCAATTCGTTCTTCAGAAGGCGGTAACGACCTTTCTAAAATCATCCACGAAAGGTTTCGACTCATTTCAATGTCCGTCTTTCTTCTAATCTTCTTTGCAGACGTGACACGTCAGTCTGGGTTCAAAATGCTATAGATATGAGCAGATTGTTGAGCAGCTTAATCCAAGAACAATTCTCATGGGTGAGTAACTGATACTCTAGTAGAACAATTGAAGACATCTACTATAATTGTGATTTGGACTAATACTAGTCACAAGTTTGTTCCAAGTCGTTATAATTAGCTGGCTCTTCTCCGGTAAAAGGAATGTGAAGAGCAAAAAGTCGACCTGGCGAATCTACAATGGGATGCTCTGCCTCACAGTGATGCGCACATCCCTCGCATCCTTCATCACTTATTTGAGAGACTGTCAGAAGTGCGACATGGAGCTCGTATAAGGATTAGAATTAGACTTTTGGTCAAGTACTCGCCGTGGCTACTTGACTACCTGTCAATGTAAAACCGCCAAATATCTTTTCTTGTAGGTTGTCCCATTTTGACCGAAACATCGCAGCGTGTACACAGCCCGACCTCGGCCACTTGCTAAGAAGGCCTCGAAAGTCCATATTACCACGCACTCAAAGATCACCGAGGTAGTCATGAGGCTTGTGACGGAGATCCTGTCGCCTTTCAACTTACACCCAAACGAATGTAGTTCTGAACAGAATTGTACAGCAGACAAGACGTCGCACCTACTGAGGACTAGTGAGCCTGCAAATAGATACGATAGTCGAAAAGCCTTGTATGATGAACTACTTCAGTAAGTATATGCCAACGGGGTGAAGAATACTGCGGTACGGCAGAGAGATATTACATGAATATAATGGCATATAACTTAGGGATAGGCTCAGTACCGATCATTCTGGGGTGTTTGCAGATACTGCCCGTCTTTCAAAGAGCTTGATTAACTGAGCATCATTGGTTCACCAGTGATGAGAAGATGTCCTATGGAAGTAAATAGCTGTTTATTACTCCAGCTTGTCAAGGTAGACAACGGTAATAAGTTGTCCTTTGGAAACAAACAGGTGTTATTATCCCAACTTGTCAAGATGAGCAAAGGCAATAAACCTAACGATCTAGTAAATATAGATTAATTCCCCGCAGACTGCTCGTTGATGAAAAGACCAATGGCACCTGTAAGAGATCTTCAATAATTGAATATAAATGTAGGGTGTGGAAGTATTCGAGTTGTATATCATCAGCTTATCACTGTAAATGCGAAGTTGCCTGATTTTTGGTTGATCTTGCCGATTCACGGAACACAATAGTGATTATGATACGCCACGTTCAACACGGATCATATTCAAAAAGCTAATAGTAATGCTTGATATTCCAAGACGTGCATCTCCGTCTAGCCGAGTGCGCCCTACCAAAGACCGCATGCTTGGCTACCTAGGTATCGTTGCGGTGTAAGTCGGCCGTCAGTGGGGAGGTGAACCCCGCTCCACGGTCCCGGGAGGCTTAACGTGGAGCCGAGGCACGGGGTAAGTAAGATGAGCCAGAAATCCGCATCATCTAATTCATCTCTTCCAAATCATATTCTTATCGCAAGTCATTCGTTTTTAACTGAAATTATATCTTGGTGGCGTCAGAAGCTCCGACCATAAGCACCCGTATAATCATGGCCCCTGAAACGAAACCAATCATCTTGTATCATTATGCCTATTCACCTTTCGCGAGAAGGGTGGTCTGGTATCTGACCCTTCGAGGCATACCGTATCAGCAATGCGTGAGTGAAAAGCCGACGCAGGATGACCCATGTGATTTGGTACATGAGGGCTAATTGCAAACAGCTACAACCGCCCATCATGCCTCGTCCTGATCTCGCCAAGCTGGGAATCAACTACAGGCGAATCCCAGTCTTGTCAACTGGACAAGATGTTTACCTAGATACTCGACTGATCATCCAAAAATTGGAACAGCTCGAGGTATCCAATCCCAAGCTTGGCGCTGACGGGCCGGAGAGAAAAGCCATCGAGAAGCTTTTAGAGATATTTGCCGTTGATGGCGGGATCTTCAGCCGCGCGGCGCAATTACTTCCATCCGATTTACCAATGTTGAAGGATCCGGCGTTCGGCAAGGACCGAATTGACTTCAACAACGGCAGGCGCTGGTCCCGAGATGACTGGACTGTCGTGAAGCCAGAGGCGATCAACGAGATCAGGAACGCCATGGAGTTCCTCGAGACGACGCTCCTAGCTGATGGTCGTGACTGGATCTTGAAGACCGACCAGCCAAGTTTGGCTGATATCGAAGGCGTGTGGCCACTCCACTGGATTGCTGGCATACCGGGCGCACTGCCTCCTGACCAGGTCTCGGCCGAGCGGTTTCCTAAAGTCTATGCATGGATCAATAGATTCCAGAAGGCCGTGTCTGCGGCCAAGAAAAGCCAACCGAAGCCGCTTGATATATCGGGAGACAAGGCGAGAGAACTGATTTTGAACTCTGGCTATAGTGATCCAGATGGTCAAGTCGACCCAAGTGACCCGCTAACCCGGGCTCACAACCTGAAGAGAGGAGAGCCTGTGACGGTTTGGCCTACAGATACCGGGTCGTCACATAGAGACGTCGGTCTTTTGGTCTCACTCGACGGAAAGGAGGTCGTCTACGAGACACAGCCGGATACCTCACCTAAGCAGGGCGTGCGAGTCCACGCCCCAAGGCACGGATTCAGAATCAGCCATGCAGACAGGGTTTCAAGCTTGAAATTATGAGCTCTTCACATTAAACCTAACCTGCCATTGCCATCTGGGCGGGTTCAATTGAGAAAGTTTGATTGATATGTGTAGCGAGTATATTCGGGCAGGCCATAACGATATTAGGTGTTCATCTTAATGCACGTTTGTGTCGCGCTACACATTTCATGCTGTGTGTCTCAGGAAATGTTAGGCAAACTAGTCGAAAGCATGAACGGTAGTCGAGTATCTGAATAACTTCGGTCTTCGCAGTAGGAGTAAAGCCCGTTGGTGGCGATGGCAAATAGTTATAAGCGAGCAACGTCGAATATTATGAACATGGGCGAGTATCGCGTATTTGACAACAGTAGTGCTCTCTGATTTGTGCTCTTTACTTTCAATTTGAAGTGTCCATAGAAAATATAGTATATCATAGAGTCAACAGTGATGTGACGGACACGATCAACTGGTGTTATTGATCACATGATACTTGCTTGGAGGTTCCGGGCGCCACCGAGCTTCACAGCTCGGATCGAACAAGGTGCCTGACGAAAACGAAAGTCACAGCTTGCAATTGAAGTACAATGATAGTAACAAGTCTGGTAATGAACTGGTAATCAACATTGATAACCAACACTGGTAACCAAGAGAAAAGATTGCTCGTCTTGATGCACTTTTGCTAGTAGGCAAACTGTTATTTCGTACACGTTCTGTCATCTCAAGCCAGTCCACAGAGAGCATCGTAGTGACTGTGCTGGCTGATGCGGAGACGGGTTAGTGCTTCGTCTGAATAAGTTTGGGGCAGCGGAATGACGACAAGCAAATCTCGGATAGATCTGCTATCTGGAGGAGGGTGGGCTGCAGGTGGAGAGGCGCCGGTGCGTTGGGATACTTCAAGCCATAGCTTCTCGGAACATCGATGTGCATATTATGACAAGGCACGGCCTGACGTCGTGCGGCACTTCTAAAGTGGAGAGTGACAAGAAATATGGGGCTTTCAGGAACCCAAATGTGATAACTCTGATCTGTCTTAACTTCCAACAACGAAAAGTAGCCCTCAGAAGGGAAGCAGCAGTTTGGAGGTGGAATATTGGGACGATCCAGCATGCCAATAATTCATAGCGGTTTCCAGTCATCCAAAACGGGTAGCTGGATTATCCGTGAATGTAAGAGAGCTTTTTGGTTGAATACTTCTCGGCCAGTAGTAAGTACGTTTGACTACTCTAAGTAGTATGCAAGGACAAAGCATCAAGATAAACTGTCAAGCAAACGCGTAGAAATTTCGGCAACACGAACCGATACTATTGAAGTCGTGCAAAGTAGCATAACTTGGCGTGTCTGGGTGATCTATGAGGAACGGCATAGCATTGCTGGTAGGCTGGCTAGACTAGGGAAAAGGAAACAACTAGGGGCATCTGTTTTCTGTCGGCGACTGAAGTCCTGCAGGTGATGAGAGAGGACGGCATCTCAGCGCCACCTGGCGTTACGTTCCGTTACGAGTTGTTGATGCAGAGGGAAAACGCCAGACGACGGGCTGGACTGGGTGCGAAAAGAGGAAATGATGTCGTCATTCTGCGACAACAGTGGTGGTAGTCAAAGCCCCCCACAGTGCGACTTTGGTGCTTCTTCTCCGTCCCCACGATAACGTTACCATGGTGCGAATTTCTGCAAGCGCGTCGAAATTGCTCCCGATGAGATATACAGGAGCCCGTGGGAATGCATAGGAGAGAATAGAGTTGATATAGAGTCAGAAACTGCCTCAACCTCTATCACGAAGCATTGAATAACGCACACTGATTTCGCGCTTGTGGCTGATGTATCCTTTTTCCTTCTGCCGTGTTTCGTAGAGAATCTGACTTTGCATGACGTAACAGCCTGCAAGCCGTACCGCAACGAGGCGGTCGATAATTTCGGCCAGTGTGGCATGCTTTAATTATCTAAACTCAAGTCCATCCCAGGCCGACGCGACCGGACGAATAGACCGGGCCATGTTAGATCTCGCTCTCCTTGCGCAAGGAGGTTTCTTTCGATCTTCTCTCCACTATAGTATGTCTTAAGTACTTGATGTTGAAAGAGAGAGCAGCAACATTCTGATTAGAAATGCGCCTGATGCATCGATCAGGACACCCAAACGGCGATGCAGAGAGAAACGGTGCGGGAAACTGGCTCGTCACACTATCCCGGTCGGTTTAGTGTCTGACGCAATTTCTTGCAAAGGGGGTCAGGGGGGGTCGAGCTTGGAAACGCTGCAGAGCGGGGCCATTTATTGGCAAGACTCATGATCTCATTCGATAAGAGAGCCCCGATCCATTTTGCCACGAAAGTACCGTCGTTCTCGTCTGCTGCTCTCAGTGGTTCAGTCTGGGCGTGAGATCTTCCGTTGGCGTTTCCAAACCTGCATCGCTTCCTTACGACACGGTTAAAACGGATGTATCCCCTGGAGAGGAGGCCAAGGGTGTGGCATCGGCCTCTTACCGATAGGAATGACGGTGTGCATCACTTGCAAGGTACCTGTTCACAGAGGCGAGACAGCCCGGCACGCTCTTTGAAAAGCGAAAGAAAGTTGGTGGTCTGGGATGTACTTGCGACGAGGTTGATAAATTCGTTATAGTCGGTTCATCTTAGCACACCTTTGGAGCATATCTAGGGCCAGTTCTGGCGTCTATGACTATGGTACGGATGCTGAAGACAGCATGAAAAGGTTAGAGGTGAAGAGCACACAGGGCTGAACAAAGTCGGACGTGAATCGTTGCCAACGCTGTTGTTCACCGAGCCTTATCATCATGGATGGCTGGACACTTCTCGTGACTTGCAGCCCCCTTACAAGTTCACATCCCGCAAGAGGGCGCATTCCAACGCCATGTGTGCGACTGCCGTAGTAGGCACTGTAACGCTACCAACTTAAGGTAGCGTCGACGTCCGGGGGAGCTAAGAAAGTGGGCAAGTGGAGCGGGGACAGTGTGGACTGGCCTGATCGCGGCCGTTTTTTTTTCCCTTTTCCTCGTCTGCTTACGGTGTCAGTAGACGCGATTTCCGTAGTAGGTGCTTGCTGACTTGGCGAGCTTGGGGGAACGGCGAGGAAGAGCGTGGTAGATGGAGCGCATGATTTGCGTGGACCGAGGACGCGATAGCCGTGAGATCGAAGATGATTTCTCAGGCCCAGACCACTCGCTCGATATTGGATTGATGGAGGGTAGGCAAGTAGCTGATACAGCGGACAACCTGCTTTGTAATAGGGATTTCTAGTATTTTGGCATTTGGGGTGGCTGCTGGGTGGTTGAAAAACAATGAGCATGCCCAAGTCACGGACCTTCTTTCCTTCTCTAGCAGAGAGAAAACCCGCGCACTGTGCAAGGGAGGGTACGTACCAAGTACATACTCAGGAAAAGTGGGCCGAGCCGTTCTGTGCGTGCCCCCTCTGGCGTGCGTAGGTTGTCCTTTTTTGCCTAGCTGGCAGGCTGGCAAGGTGCTTTGCCATGTCTGGGCCGTCTGGTCGCACCTGCACGCACCGACCCCCCCCAGAGCGCCGCCTTTTCCCCCTTCCTTTTATTCTCCTGCCTTCTGCGTCATAACCCAAGACCGCCCGTCTCTGACGTCTTTCCCTTCAATTCATACCACACAACATCACCCCCAGCAAAACCACCTTCGAGTGTCAATCCCGACTGCGTTACCGCAGAAAGGCAATGCAATAGCGTCGCAGCGCCTCTTGTGTCTTCCTGTGACCTCATCTGGCTTTTTTAACTTTCCCATCTCTCCTTCCCGTACCTTTCCCCACAAGAACGAGGCGTCGTCGAATTGCACAAGGCAAAATATAATACATCATCATCGAGTGTGTCGTCACAATGCCGGCCGCCGAGAGCAGACGCGAGTCCAAGTCCCCCAAACAATCCAACACGACATCATCGCCCAAGAGTGGTAAGTCTAGCTCCCCCTCTCTCTTTGCTCTCTCTATCTCGCGCGCATGTACACACACACACCACACCTCTGTATGCCCTCGCCGCTGCCGCAGGACGACGTCGCCAACAACGCTGCCTAGATGCCCAAACCGACCCTAAACAGCACGACGCCGCCTTGAAGCCCGATACCTCAGCGACTGCCGGGCCCGCCAAACCTCTCGCTCCTCCCCCTCGACCTAGCCAACAGCAATCTGCCGCGAACACTCCTGACTTCTTTACAGGCCCAGGCGGCTCTTTAAACCTGGAGCCCAATCCTTTTGAGCAGTCCTTCGGGGCCCCTGCTCCAGAGACACCTGGTGGCACCAAGCTACCTTCTGTCGCGGCTCTGACATCACCGTCATCATTGCTTCCCGGAAGCGGCGTGACACCTTTCAACTGGGGAGGTGGTTCTCTTCGGACAGGACCTCTTAGCCCGGCCATGTTGTCGGGTCCAGCAAACGACTACTTCAGCGAGGCTCACCATTTGCGAAGCGGCTTTACCCCCAACGAGTCGTCGTTGAGGACAGGATTGACGCCTGGCGGGAGCGGGTCTATGTTCCCGGCGCCCAGCCCCAACTCTCAGGCACTCTTCGCGCAACTGGCAAGTGGCGGCGCGACACCAAGCACGATCGATTTCCACCGGACGGCGATGAGTGCGGCTGCTGCTAAGCGTGACCAAGTACAACCTCAAACGCAACCCGCAGTTACATCCCAGCCACAGGAGATCTCCAACGGCGTAGTGCCAGTCAAGGCAGAACCGAAGGCACCAACAGGACCATTTGATAACCACGATAACGACGCGGCTAACGGCTTATTTATGTTGGCTCAAGGGAGGAACGGTAATCAACCTCAGCCTCAATTTCCAGTTGCACCACCACAGCAGGTTCACGGCCATCCAAACACGATCCCTCAACAGGTTTCGAACACATCGCCACAAATGACTAATGGTAACGGGTCCATCAACGGACAATCTATGCGAGGTATTAGCGAAGCTGGCAGTGCGATGTCAGATGAAAGTGAACAGGCTCCACCTGCCACTCGCGGCAAGGGCAAACGAAATTCAGGCGCCGGAGCAGCTACTACAAATGGAAGACGGAAAGCTGAAGAGCCTCCTGCCAAGGGTCCTGCAAACAAGAAAGCCAAGACCAACGGTGGTGCTCCATCGGTCAATAGTAATGACGACGATGATGAAGATCATTCTGACGATGACTCAAAGATGGACGGACCCAAGTCAAAGATGACAGACGAGGAGAAGCGGAAGAATTTCCTCGAGCGCAACAGGTAAGCCTCATCTAAATTAATGTATGAGCATAGAGCAATTGCTGATCAACTCTAGGGTTGCTGCTCTCAAATGTCGTCAACGAAAGAAACAGTGGCTTGCCAACTTGCAGTCTAAGGTGGAAATGTTTAGCTCCGAGAATGATGCTTTGACAGCTCAGATTTCTCAACTTCGTGAGGAGGTTGTCAACCTTAAGACATTGCTTTTGGCCCACAAAGACTGCCCCGTAACACAACAGCAAGGACTTCATGGTGCTTTTATGCAGCAGGCAGCCATGGAGCCCTTCAACCCACAGATGAATCCTTATGGCATGGCTGCTCCTATGCCTGCTCAACAGATCATGGCTGGACAGGGCCAAAGACGGTTCTCATGAAGTCCACCTAATTTTCTATGAGATCACGACCATCAATGAAGCATCGGGCTGGCAAAAGCATGCTTGCTCTTTTGCAGGACTTGATATAATATAGGTGACTGAAACGGTGGGAAGGGCGCGAAAACTGATTTGCTCGCATTTACTTGGGCAACGCTTCGATGTTTGCAAGAGCATCGTCAAGAGCCAGGAGCTAGTTGCTGTCATATCTTGTGATTGATAGCTGACTTTCCATCTCTCTGGCATGTAACAACATCCTCTTCGACAAGAAGCTGCCTTACGGTGTTTGGTCACGGCTGTACAAGTAACATCAACAGTCCAAAGGGGAACGCGAGAGCAATAGGTAAGGACTTGTCTCTGTCCTACCTTGTGCGACCTCGTGGTCCTCCTGTAAGTATTGTGAATTTGGTCAAGGGGGCATACACATCAAAATAGGTGTTAGGTTGGGGAGTCAGGTTGCTTTGCTGTTGGAGGCGTTCCGGCTGAGCGTCTTTGAGAGGATATTGTCCTCGATACGCATCCTCGTCTCCCGTCTGGCTTCGCACATATTCGAGTAGCACCAGGTAACAAGCTACGGTTTGTAGCACGTAAACAGAGAATACGAAAGCTGATAAGATTCAAATAATGCCATTACCTTCTCAATTGTGATCTTTTGTTTGCTGGTATGGTACTCGCTAATGCACAGCTCAAGGACTGCTTTTTCGTCTATCGAAGATGCAAGGTTGAGTAACAATGAAATATGTCTAAAGATGAAATGAACGGGAATAATATCAGCTTCGATCCTGAAGACACGGTGAATAATTGAGGGTAGACTGAGGGATACTAGTACAAGCACTTGGGGGTAGGCTGAGTCCTGGAGAGCCGCGTGTCCTGAAAGGGGTTAGCGTCAAGTGCTGGCAAATGAGATTGATGTAAACAACCTAGGGAAGGAGCAGCCCGCCTGTTTTCGCGATCACCACCATTTCTTACGTCCACCGGCGCTACACACCCCTCTTCGGCCACCGAAGAGCATCAATTAAACAACCAAGTTCATGCCATCTCCGCTTCGACCACTGCAGCTTAATTTGATTTGCGATTGTTCAATTGCGCGATTATCGACGCGTCCGTCGTAAGCCGGAGTCACGGAGGGGCCCAATCGCATCCGGGGCTGGACACGCGCCAACTTGGGAATTCGACGAACACGTTCACCCAAGCAACTGTACTAGATGCCTACGCAGCCAGGCCGCCATCCATGACGACCGTTATACGGACTCGGGAGCCGCTACAAGTCTTGAGCATGGGCAATCAGCCAGAGCGCCGGAAAAGCAAACGTCTTGCGGGTGAGCTACCCCACAATGAGCATCGCGACTGGGCGTCGAAACCTAACGTCAAGACTATAGCGTCCTCAGTATACGATGAGCAGGATGACGATTTTCTCTTTACGCGCGTGTCGAAGCGACAGAAAACTGCACAGCAAGAAAACGAGCCAGAGCCGGCGGCTGCGCCCGCGAAGAAGGCGGCAGGGAGAGGCAAGCAGAGCAACGCTAGGAGGCGCGCATCACCATCCCCAGCCCCTCAAGAGGGCCAGGAACCTGTAGCGACATCCAAAAGGCCGACGAGACGAAAAGCTAGCCAGACAGCGCCGGCCGTCCCAGATGAAGTCCCAGTTGCCAAGACGCGCAAGACAGGGAGGCGGACGCGTTCTTCGATCGAAAAGACAGGACGAGGTGGTGAAACGACAAGGGTAAACACGACGGAAGATGACGATCGCGTAACAGCTGTGGCAGGGACGCCTATGGACGTGGAAAAGGGCCAAGGCGATATAGGTTCAGATTCACGACAGATTGCGCTCCCCTTCAGCGATACGCCCATCAACAATCGGAATAAAGAGTTCAGAAAGAAGGCCGGAGGCGCGCGGAGGAGCAGTCTTGGTATGCGTGGCCGGCGGGCAAGCTCATTGATCGAAAATGGGCACAGCGCAATACCGCATCGAGAGGTCGACCCAGCTGAATTCTATAAGCATATTGAAGCCGAAGGTCTTAGCGAACCAAGGAGAATGAAGCAGCTCTTGACGTGGTGTGGTGAAAGAGCACTATCAGAGAAACCACCACTGGGGTCGTCCAACTCAAATGCGATTTTAGGGGGTATGTGATTTCCAGACCTATGGCAAGGGGTAGAATGCTAACTAGTCATAGCACGCGCGATACAAGACCAACTTCTCAAGGATTTCTCCTCAAGATCGGAATTTTCAGACTGGTTCAGCAGGGAAGACGAGCCAAAACCTACAGCAAAGAAGAAGCAAATTGTCATGAAACCCAATCCTCGGAACATCGAGCATGAACAGAAGATTGCAGAACTTGAAGCAAGAATTAAAAGGTATGTTAATTTGCTATCCAGTCTCTCATCTATACGCAAAGTGCTGACATCATTCAAGATTAAAAGAAGAAAAGAAGACTTGGCTTGCTCTAACCAAGCCAATACCTGACATACCAGCCCTCTATCCGGGCGGAGACCCGAAACAGGCTGCCCTACCAGATGAGAGTCTGCTTGACCCAGATGAGGCGAGAATCCTCCATTTCATTACAAGTCAGGATTCTTCTTTCGCACACCTGAAGTCGAAGATGAGATCCAGGCTACAAACGATGCAATCGTCTTTAGAGTTCAGGGTGGACCATCTCGCGGATAGTGTTCATAAGCTGGACCAAAGGGTGAGAACAGGAAGTCGACAGGCAGATAGGATTCTCGCTCTAGGCTCGACTAGGCTTAAGGAACGAGACGAGAAGGAGAAAGGAGTGGCTGGGACCAAGGAGATGCCCGTTATGGAGGTGCTGCGAAGTCTGGGGAGGATATTACCGGAAGGTAGCGGGTGAAAAACACCACGCCTACAGTCCTTGCGATACAATGTTCTCGAGGGGTACAGCATGGCGTTACTTTGTGTGGAAAATGATATAATGATTGGCATGAGATTGGGAGGCTTCAATTGGCGTCTAGGACGTGATCATCCCATCGGAATGGAGATCAAAGGGCATGAGGGTTCGGTTCATTGCATAAAGAGTCTGAGAGGGTGGCCGCATCGAAACTGACGTTTTCTATACCATCTGTATGTTTGAGCAGCCGGCCGCCGGCGTGTCTTTCCAGATTTGCCAACCCAATGGATCTCATAATTCCATACAAGGCCGATTTGACCTATGCAGACATGGTGGCAAATACACTGTTATACAAAAACACATCGCCCGCTGAATCTTGCTATTTGTGATTTAGCGGCGGCATGAACGCCATCCCCTCTCCCCTGCCCTTTGCATTGCCCCCGTCCAGCACTCCCGATGCACTGCGCTCACGGACATGCCGCCTGAGCAGGGCCAGGATCTCGCTGTCCTTCCACCGCGCCGGCACCGGCCGGTAGGCCGGCTTGAACGTGCCTATGGTCTGCGCCCACTCTCCTGGCCGTGGGCTCGGCGTCGTCCACGGCTCGGAGTTCTGCTTTGCGCCCGTGGCTGCTGGACTGCTGGAGGCGCCATCTGCGGACTCCTCCTGCGTCACCCAGTAGTAGATATCCCAATCGTTCTCATCCAAGAAGAGATCGTACTGCTTCATCTGCTCAGGGCTCATTGTGGGTAGGTGCTCGGAGGCGAAGGTCGAGAGCAGGAGATCGGACTCGAGGGTGCCGCGCTTACGGGACTGGTCTGCATAGGATCCAAGGTGGTTAGTAGACGCTTATGGCGATGCTCGCAAGGCTCCAGGAGAGGCTGGCTTACAGATCAATCGCGCGCGCATCGTAGCGGCATCCTCGCCCACCCGCCGGAGCGGCTCAATCTTGAACTTTGCGCCCTGCAGCTCGCCTACTTCAAGTTCCTTGTTCGGGTCGGCCGCCGGGTCGATTGGCCCTCGCGACGAGCTGCTTTGCCAACGGGCGTTGGACATGCAAGCAGCCGGACGGGCGCCCGCGATGATGCGCCGGGTTGCCGGGCGGAGGAATCTCTGGAGTGATGCCATTGCATGTGTTGCTCTCGTGAATCTCTGCGATGCACTGAGCAGTTGATTTTGGTGTTTTTTGCCTTGCGTAGAAGGTAAAAGACCGGCAATCAGATGTATGATTCAACACATTTGGTAGAGGCTTGAGGTCTGGCACATTAGTGATGTAAAGCTAGGCGGGCCGAGGCCGAAAAATTAGTGCCGTTCGGTTCCGCCTCTTTTTACAGTAGTGCTGTAATGTTCTAGCTTGGCAACGCAGATCTAGGCAATTGTACGGGCAAGGGGTCAAAGTGGTCAGATTGCCAGTTATCAATGCAGTGTTCACAGAATACACTTTTGTCTGCTACGACTATGTTATAAGTGTAAAGTTCTTTCACTGCATTGGTATCGTGATCTGAATATGAGGCGTATAGGCCCATACGGAAAGAGTCGTCCACTAACAATCATGCTTTTTTGTCAACCAGTCGTAGTATACACACATCGAGCGATTTCCCAAGTATCCCATAGCATCATCTGCGTTGCCCAAATACTACCATACAGCTCTTGAACTCCTGGGCACCCAAAAGCAGCCGTCTAAGAGAGAGAGCCTATTAAATGAGATGCTTGGATCTATTGGTCCTAAAGTCAGCAAATATCTCCAGATTACAAAGATGTGAGCGATGGGGAGAAACGCACCGGAAGTATGCCCTGAGGTACATGATCTGCCATCCCCAAAGAGCAATCAGGAGAAATGTAGTGCCAAAGCCGAACCACTTGACACGAGTGTTTGTGCTCTCGTTGGTGTCTCGAAGCTTCTGCTCGCGTGCCCTCAGGTAATCCATCTCGCTAACGACCTCAGCGGTGAGCTCCTCTAAACGCCGGAGATCCGTCTCAACGGGCTTGAGCTTCTCGGTCGCCTGGATGGCGGACCAGTCCTTGGCATCGGCACCAATGTCGATGTCAAGCTCGACGTGTCGGCTAGGGTTGTCGACATATTTGTCTGCAGTCCTTGTCAGCCCCTGCACGCTTGTCCGCCCCCGAATCATCGCCCGGAATCACATACTTCCGCTTAGAATATTCTCAAAGCAGACATCAAACGCGGAATCGGCGTGGGAGGTGAAGACTGTCCGCGACTCGCCTGCGACGTCTCTCGGTCGGCCGTACTCGTTTCCTACAGCGTCCTTGATCTAGTGGCAATGATATTCATCAGCCATGTTTCTGACAGCTAAACACCCTGTGATGTAGGTTGTACTAACGTGCATGTTCACGACCATTCCATCGCCTCTGTGGCCGTCGACGGTGGCCGTCACGACGACCAAGGTGTCCTTAGCCACAAAGTTCCGTATGCATCGCTCCGGCTTCCGATCGTGCTGGGAATACGCTTGCAGATCGAACTTGAGGGCCTGGGCGCAGGCAACCAGGAGGACGAGACTGCAGACGTACTGCAGCAAAGAGCGTGGAAGGGCCATTGTCGCCGGGAAGAAGCTGCGTGAGTTGTGCGAAGGGAGCTTCTTGGACTGCCAGAAGGAAACAGGAGAATAGGTGCGATAAAGTGGTAAATCTGTCGCGTTCCAATTGGGGCTAGCTCACCTGTGGTGGAGCGTGGCCAATAACGTTGACACCCAAGGAAAAGCGCGGTAGCTTAAGTCACCCCCTGGAACCGAAGCCTTCTGGTCTGCGTTGCACGTGCGCCCGCGGCAGCCTTGCGGATCTCGAACTTCTTTGTATGTTTCCTCCCCATTCGCCGCCGCCTGTGCAGACCAACCTCGACCGAGATCCGTCCTCGAGAGCTTCGACCCGCACCTGTTCTCTCGCGAGTGCTTGACAATCAAGACAAGATGCCCAAGTGTAAGTCTTATTCTATCACCAAGCCTCGACTTTTCAGATGACCATCACTGACTTTGCGACAGTCTTCTGCGACTATTGCGATGTCTACTTGACGCACGACTCGATGAGTGTGCGCAAGGCACACAACAGCGGACGTAACCACCTTCGTAATGTCGTGGACTACTACCAACGTATGTTCTGGTCCTCCTCTGCTCTTATGGCCGGGCCCGACAGCTAACATCAAGCCGCAGAAATCGGTCACGAGAAGGCGCAATCAGTCATCGACTCCATCACATCCTCCTACGCCGCCGAGGGCCAGGCGCACAACAACCCCATGCTACCGCAGAACCAGCCCGGCGGCGGCGCGTTCCCACCCCCAGGCATGCCCTTCTCCTTCCCCGGCGGTGTGCCTCCGCCGCCCTTTCCAGGCATGCCAGGTGCTCCGCCCGGCCAGTTCCCGCAGGGCATGATTCCTCGTAAGTCCTCATCCTCACCCCAAGTCGGTCGCTCTCCTCCCTGGCGATCTACCTAGGTATACGGCCCCGTACTCACAAGTCTTCTCCGATGCAGCCCGCCCCGGATCCGGCCTACCAATGCCGTCCTTCCCACCACCAGGCGGCGCGACCAACACGCCTCCCCTGCCGATTCCCCCTCCCGGGGCCGGTGGCCTCCCCTTCCCTCCTCCTGGGGGCCTACCGTTCCCGCCCCCGGGAGCCGCGGGCCTGCCGCCGAACTTCCCCTTCCCTCCTGGCGGACTTCCGCCTCCTGGAGCAGGCTTCCCACCGATGCCGCCTTTCAACGCCAATGGACCGCCGCCGCCGGGACAGGGCCCTCCTGGCGCGGACAGATGAGCTCTATTCTCGGTATATGGGGAGACCGGCTTCGCTTTATCAGTTGGGCAAGCAACATATCACGGCGCATGGCGTTTAGGTTAGGTTGGGGACTGAAATATCGGTTGCATTATGCAAGTGAAGGTGTACCAATAAAAAAAAGTACTCAACACATCCATCAGATAGGTGGCTTCCATATGTGCTCGAGCCGTTGTAGTTGGTGCTCTAGGGGGCAGCCAAACCAAATAACCTCGCAAAAGGACAGATAAAAACCTGTTCGAAAAGGTCCATGGACACATTGACCTCGAGGGTTTGGGATTGATCAATATCATTAGATTGATGTCTATAATTTACAACCTCGTCCTCAAAATGACACTTTGTTACAGGGACAACCTCATTCCCGACATCTGCAAGATACACAAGACTCTTAGGAACAATAACAACATGCTCTTGATTCTTTCCAAAATTAAACTTGTTTTCGCTCCTATAGACGCCGGTACCCGCTCGCCTCCTCAACACCCATATGACCGTACCATGATGTCGTAAAATGTTGTCATTCAAATATTTCATCATCAGTCATAGGAGTTTCTGCTTCATTTCAAAAATGTGAACCCATAGCCTAGAAAACAAATGCATATCCCAGGACCGCCGCGAACCAGTCATATCGGTCGTTATCACCATAAATCCTCCTGAAAATCCAACCTGTCTCTCATGTCTAGGGTATAAAATGGTATCATTTTTCGTCGTATTTGTTGGTGTTTTCATTGTGTGTGCGGCCATCACTTACCGGGTAGCCTGAGCCTGAGCAAAGGCGTCCCGATAACTATTCCTGCGAATTACATCGCCAACGCCGTCTCTCACCTCTCGAGGCCCACTAATCTTCTGACGAAGCTCTTTGCTTCTCTTCTCGCGGCGACGTTCACTAAATCGCCGTGGCAAGTTTTGCAGGCTGTATTCCTCGAGCTTACTTCCGAGCCCGGGAAACAAGCGGGCTTTTTTGGGTTGGCTGGGGTTGCCCGAGCTCTCCTTGCTGAAACTGTAGGACTGCCAGAAGTGTCGACGACGGTTTGAGAAGTCCTGGTCAGGGGCAGTATATGGCCGTTGATCATCCGGTCTTGCATGCCGTAAGGAACCTACGCTTCCACGGTGCTTGACAACACGTAGGTTGCCACTAGGAGTTCGCTTTATGGTGCGGCGCTCGGGACCAGTATGCCTGCTTGCAATGTAGTCCTCGAACTCGTCCTGAATTGGCATTATGGCGAAGGTCCGCTTCATCCGATCACTAAAACTTCTTCGCGGAGGGTGTGGCCGATTATCGATAGGCGGGTACCGGTGCACTTCTTCTTCCATATCGTACATATCATCCTCCTCATCTCCAGACTGGTCGGAATATGCTGGACGCCAGAATGGGTGCAGTCTTCCCTCGTCGGCAGGTTTGTCTTCAGCAGTGGGGTACGCTAGCACAAGAGCTGCATGCTTTCCCCTGTCCAAGTCTGGATTCTCGGCACTCTCCCTTCGAATATTTTTTGACAGAGAAAACGTCCGAGTGAGAAAGCCAAGATTGGGGTTGCGTGCTGGCGGTGGGCCATACTCAGAATGACGGCGTTTACCTAAGGCTCGGCGTACTAGTGATACATTGCGGGCCGGTTTTGGACCAGCTTCAACTTCGTAGAAGTTGCCGAGTTGCTTGTCCTTCTCCTGAGCTGGCGTGAGACCCGATGGAGTTGCGGGTATGAAGTTGATAGCTGGGGGCTCTGGTGGACTGCGAGGGTTTCTTAGAGGTGAATCCACATCATCCATTGAAAAAGCGAACTGTGGAGGAGTAACAGGGCCGTTACCATCCTGGTCTGAAGTCACTATCGTGGGGTTGCCTGCCTCGCGCGAATCGACCTTGTCCGATGTTTTGGACTTTTGCGAGCCATCCGAGCCATCAGACGGTTTGTGATCCACCATTAACACAGACTTATTCTGATGAGGGACAATGCTGACTGCCATTGCTTCCGAGATCTCTGCCGCGGAGGTGCCTGTGGTTTCGACGGACGCTTGAGAGAAAGGCGTCACTTGAGCAGAAAGCCGCTTGCCGAAGAACGGATCACCATTTTTGTCAACGCTAAGCTTATGAACCGGCTGTTCTTGCGTGTCCTCGACACCGTGACTCTCAGGTTCTACTGGCGGTGCGGGCTGCAGCTTGACCGCTGGCAGAAGCACCTCCTTCCTGGTGTTATGGACATCTTGCAGAGCATTGTGCGCCTTCAAGCTCTCTGATGTCAAGGAACCTGCCCGTGAAGTATTACGGCTTGTTGGAGCTGAAAGCGAAGATGTACGCCTAGGAACGATAGGCGGGTAGTCCATGGTTCGCTGGTCTCCTGGGGTTGATCCATCTGACTCAGAGGTTGCTCGTCCACGTCGTGATGGTCGCTCAAAATAAGGGGTCAGATCCTTGCTCCTCGATACTTGAGACAGTGGTGCAGAACTCAAACTCTGGCTTCGCCTGGAGTGTCTGCTGCTTGTCGACCGCAGGGAGCGTTCCTTACTGTCTGACCGCACAGATGAAAGACGATCAGGGACAACGACGACAGGTATTCCGCCATTCTTCCAAATCTCTCGGCGCGCTTTGCGGCTTGTGAGAGAGTTCATGGTTCCTGAAGAAGCTACACTATCAACTCGGGCATCTCGTAGATGCTCCACTGGCCGCCTCCTTCGCTCAGTCTCATCCAAGCCGACTGATGTGGGTGCTGTACTAGGCGGAGATATATCCGAGCTGGAGTCACGCAATGCATTTAGTTTTTTGACGTGCCGCAAGGTCTTCTGCCGTCGTGGTGGAGTGTCGACCAGTATTGCTTCCACAACGGTCGACACGGTCGACTTTGACGACATACCGGACGATCTCCTCACATCTGCACTGAATGATGAATCCGAGGTTGACGGTGCAGGTGCGGTAAACCGCCTGATGGGCTCAAAAGTGATTTGCGGCGAAGGATACGCGAGGGGTTTCCCGTGTAGAGGCATGGCGCGTACAGCTTTGGTAGCATTTGTTGGAGTGATCGTAACGTCTTCGATAACTTCGTCGTCGCGGGTGTCTGAGTTTACTCGTGGTCGGCGTTTCTTCACGGTTACATTCCTCATCAAATTGTCATCCCATTCCTGTTCGACCTCACTGGCGGAGCCCCACTCTCCATCAAAGGCCATAAATTCGCCCTTTGATCTTGGTGTCAGATTAGGTTCAGGGCTCGATTCCAATCCTAATCCTAACCCTACTGCCTGAGGTTTCGATTTCTCATCTGCTCTATTCGGCCTAACCGTGTTTTGCGACGTCCTTGCAGAGGGCATTCCTGGGCGTAGAGTCGACTTGCCATCATCTTCATCCGACGACTCCGGGTTCTCCCTCGCAGTCTTGAATGATTCTGTCCGGGAGCCAGTTGTGCTTTTCGAGGGTAGTCTCTCGTGCACAACGGGCCGTAAAGCTTTAGGACGCCGCTCGGGCTGGGGGGGTGTGACATCTGGAGTTGGAGGGCTTCGCTGGTTTGTAGGTGTAGTGGGAGCCTGTTCTTGGATATCTTCCGTGCTCTGCTCGGGTGTTTCGACGTAAGTCGGGCTCGAGGGTATCGCAGAGTGGCTACTCGAGGAGGTCCGCGAATGCGCCGGTGGTGTGGGAGGAAGATCAGGCCAAGTCCCTTTTCTTCTTGCTTGTTGTTTAAGTGCTTGAGGGCTTGTGGGCTGTGAGCCCGAGGTCGAAGATAGAGCAGTGTCGATTGTCAAGTCATAACTCTTGAGAGCAGACGCGTTGAGGTCATATGTGGCAGGGTATCTGCTCTTGCGCGGGTGTGGAAGGGTCTTATGCTTCCTGAACAGCCGCTGACTCGCTGCGAAGCTGCCGTCTGGCGGTGCCATGTATTCAATATTCGTAGTAGGCATGGTGTAATGTGCCGACATCGAGCTCGGGCTTATCGTCATTCTTCCTTGATACGCCTAATCTCGCAACCAGGGGGCCTCGCCCTTCAATATACGCGGCTTTGGACGACGGATTGTCTTTCGAGTGTTTGCATTGTAAATGTAACGATGGCAACCGGGCAGTGATAGATATAGAGGGAGCTAGCAAGCAGACGGAAGCAGTTCGATGCGTGGGGGTGTTAAGACGTGGCCTTGGAGTCTGGGGAAAAAGACGTGTCTCTCCACTGCCTCTTGCCTAGATCTAGGCCTCCAGACCAGCGTGAAGATATCAAGCAACGAGTACCTGAATGGCGCAGGAGTCAGACCAGTGCTTCCGGCAGGTAGACTCGTACGGCGAAGGGGGAAGTGCTGTCCTTGATCCCCAGCTGGCAATTATTGTGTGGGCTTCGGCTGTGGGAGTGCACCGAGTTCTCTGAGCTCGCTGTGGTTCAGGACTGTCCACCTATGCTACTGTGTCGCAGTCGATTTTGTCGGTCGCCAATCAAGTACGGGACAGGGCTTCCATGGCTTGAAACTCGGGACTCGACGGGGGTGCGATGACAAGAGGCTCGCTGTAAGGCAGTATATCTGACACAAACTGGCAATGCGGAAAAGGCAAAAAGTCTTTGCTACTGGATGGGGGGAGGGGATGATGTCGTCCGCTTTCTCACTTGTTGCGCTCGCGCAGAGGAGTCCAGAAGAGAGGAGTACAGGCCGTCAGCAGCATAGGACAGAGCAGTTGAAAGTACCGATTGGCTGAGTGGAGACTCGAGGAAGGACCCAGGCAGTGCCAGTGCCAGTGCCCAGTGCTCAGTGCCAGCGTCTGATGGTCGGCAGGGAACAGAAACTGGGAAAGCAAGGAGAGGGGAGGCTGGGCGACGAGGTTGGAGGGGAACTCCCTACCTCTTCTTCACCTTCTACCTCACAGCAGTTAGTCTTGTTGGTTACGCACCAACGCCCAGATGGGTCACCCCCCAAAATGTCCATTGTCCATTCCCAAGATGCGCCGGCTGGGGTGGCAGGGTGGGGACCAAATGGGAGAGGGCCGGACCGGGGCCTGGCAAGAACAGGGAAAGCGCCAGTGCGCTAACGGTCCACTCTGCAGGTATTCCCTCCTCTTGGGGGACTTGGGACACTGTGTGTCTAACTAACCTTAGACCTGCAGCATCAGCATCAGCGGCCAGTCGGCCAGTAGACGTCTCTTCGGCGTCTTTTTCGTTCTACCCCCCATCGCCGCTGCCGCTGGGTGCTACTGTCGACGATACTTAGTGCAGGCGAAGTAGGGAGGTGAGGAGGCAGATTGATACGGCAGGGTGGTGGTAGGAAGGCCTTGGGATCGAGGCACATGAGATATCATCTATCGGTATCAGCATCCCGCATCCATGCCCATGCTTCCAGAAGCAAAGGTCTCCACCGTACATGCTACAACCTCGAAATGGGCAGGAGCCAGGAGCCACGCCATCGCCGTATCACAGTCAATCCAACCATTTCAAGGTTTTGGTAAGTAAGGTACATAGTAGGTATGCAACGGATGGAAGGTACCTATAGGATAGATTGTGTAGGCTGGTCGAAGAGATCGTGCCTTCCTCACCCATTTCGTTCTTCCCTCCGCCATGTTAAAGGAGGAGGGCGAGCACGACCTGATGGAAGCGATCGATGCTGCTGCCAGGTATCGTTCTACCCTCTACCCTCACCTTACTGCTACTGTGTCAACCACTTGCAGATGCCCATCCATGCCATACCTACATCATGACCTCAGGTGAGATGCACATCAGGAGAGACAGAAAACCATCTCCGCCTCTCTCATCGCGTCTCTAGCGAGAAAAGAGTCATCGAGTGGTTGCTTCTGCATCCCGTCCGTCTGCACGCTTGGCTAGAATCAAGGCATCTTCTAGCTCCTTGCAGCAGCAGCAGCAGCAGCAGCAACGCGCAATGCAGTCTCGTTCCCCCTTTTCACCTAAGAATAGAGGACTTGCTATTCCGCCTGGCCACTCAGACCTCGCGCGACCGGAGGACCGCAGCAATGCCTCAATTCATCCACATATTGATTGATCTCCTGCGCTGCTGCTGTCACCAAGCCGCGGTCTTTCGCATCGCACTGCTTTTGTGCTACTTTTGCTACTGCGAGATGGCCCTGACACATATACATGCCATATACCCTCTTCTGACGACACACATACGACTACCTGCCGACCAAGCGGCGAAGTGTCCTGAGTGAGAGGTGAATGTTGGTACGTTACTCTCATCCAACAGCAACCCATCACAAACTGCACGCAGGTCTCAAGCAGAGAGACCCGCCCCCCAATTTTGCATCGCTCACATTGGTCGAACCTGCAGCAGCACCAGGTCACCAGACAAATCATCTCGTGAGATCGTGCACAAGGCTGCCCGTCCTTGTCCAAGACCCGCATGGTCTGCAGATTCTGCAGACGAATAGGACACCGCATGTGGCTCTTCGCGGAGGACCGGATACCGTCGACGGGCTAAAATCTACAAAAAGAAAAAGAACAATGTGTGGTAACAAGATGGCAGAAATTGTTAGTGACACCTACTTTACTTACACCAGGTTGGGGGCGCTCGCCATGAATGCCAGGTGTGCCATCAGGGTCCACAGGCGTACAACCTCCCTTACGTTAGATGCGGTCGATCCACAAACATGCTGCAAAAATGGGCATAGCCCTAGATACCCTGATGGCCATCTCTAGATGCTATATGAATCCGACCGACTTGTACCTCGTCCGCAATGTAGCGGACGTCGTCCGGTCTTCGTGGTGTCTCAGATCATGACTTCGATCCCAGCGAGTGGCACGCTATTCGACGGTGCGGCCCTTCCCTTGCTTCCAAGGCGTTCTCGTCCAGCGCGCCCCAATTTCTAGTCTAACCTAAATCAATCTCCACGCCGAATGTCATGATAGATCGGAGTGATAAAAGTTCCCAGAGCGACATGTGTGAGACAGCATGACAACCAATCAGCATAGCTTCTAGGCTTTTCCTCTATCACAATTGCGGACTGCCCAACTCCTTCCCTCCGCCGCACATACAGGTACCCCTGGTTTTCTTAGGCACTTACTTGATCCAATCATTAGTCTATGTTCATATAACTGATGGCGTACCTTATAGTTCGCTATGGATTTCAAGCTGCACCTGGTGAACATGAAATATCCGACTTGCGAACAGTGGCAGGAGTCTGGATTGTTCATGCAAGCTTTGAGGCAGTACGGATCTTGAGACCTGCACGAAGTGTTGCAATTCACCGCAGATCCAGAGCTTGAAACATTGATCTATGGCGAAAAGATAAGCCTATTTGTGAACAGTATCCTTTTACTTTGCAACTACTGTAGAGTAATGTCTCAGGCCGGTCGGTGTCCGGGTTTATGAATCTTCACTGCCAACACCGTACATCTGTCCGTCCCGGATAGATGGCCCGTGCCGGAGCCCCCGTTCACCGGGCCCCGCCAGCCGACCAACACCCGGAACAGATACCGATCTCTGACGATAAGTCACGCTGTTCTCAGACTTGAAGCATACAATGTATCCAGCATTTTCCTTTTCGCGTGATATCATATCCTTCTTGTTTGGCATCATTCAGCGTCACTACATCATTCTGTTCGAGATTCTAATCGACATACTGCTCGATTAAAGATGCCGTAATAGTTACTCTTCAAGCTCACATAGCAGTAGAGAGCTAAAGATATTGGACGAGTGCCACATTATCTGCAGTGCTGGCAGTCAAGAGGAAGAAGTCTTCTCAAAACGCTTCCCTAGCTACATCAAGTGAAACCGAGTTGGTTGGCATTGGATTTGTCATTTGATGAATTTTGCATTTCATTATAACAAGGGAAAGAGGTTTCCAAATTATACATGTTTTGTGTGGTCTGTATACAACAGACTTTATATATCAATCTTACAACGCTCTCTCACAAATGTCAAGTGTTAGGTGGTCGGCGAAAGACTATTGGTATAGAGCTCTCTACGAATGACTAGTCCTAATAGCCACACAATGCTAGATCTGTTAGGAAATCTCTTGCTATGATACTCCTACCTGCTGTGTGAGAAGCTTCTAAAAGCAAGGCGGTGAGTAATTCTCGAGATCAAGCACGTCGGAAAGAGGCACGGGACTCTTCAGGATACCTACACCATGGTCCGATACTCTGAAAGCCGCAACCTCAGACGAGTATTCAATCACCCTTTCTCCTTATTGTTGGCGACTTGGCTGCTTTACTGTTAACTACACAAGTCCTATCCAAAAGCATTTAGGATATGCTATTGTCGGCCGGTCCGAAAGTTGCCCGGAAGATATTCTTCGGAGACTCCCGACTACTAGGATAGGAAGAGGGTATGGCTCTTACACTGATCATCACCAAAGCCGTTTCTGATGCAGGGCCATAATGTTTGTATGGGGCCATCCAGGGCCGATGACGGAAATTCCACACTTTGTCCACCGATCTGCCCTTGGTTCACAAACCTGCAGACGAGCCCTTCGGGAATCATTCAGTCTTCTCTCTTATCGGAGCCGACCAGGAAGACTGTCTGCTTATCTCGAGGTCGAACCCCACCAGAGCCGTTCGAGCACACAACTGCCCCGCCTCAACTTCATTGGCGTCATATCTGGGCCAATTGCCCCAATGCGGTCGACGGTTGCTCAAGAGAAATCCATTATCATCGCCAATTAGCTCATTGTCCAACGTGGGATAATCCTCGAGTGAGCTGACGGACGGTCCCAAGACTACCGATGGCATTCGATTGGACAATTGGACCGTCTCTCCTCCCCCCGCCGCCGCAACAGTTGGCAAAGCCAGCCAGGCATTTTCCTTTATCTTGCGCCCCGCATCAGCGAGCTATGTCATCCAAGCTATGAGGACTGCCGTTTACCTAAGAGGAATCGCTTGAATGACACGTCCTCCTGCACAGAATGGTGAGATCGAGGCCATCTAGTGGGCGGCATTCGAGATCGCAGTGGGCACTCCAGTGGTGATAAGCTCAAGGAGATGCACTTGCCGTGACCCGCTACTGCAAACAGCATGGAGCTCTCGCCAATCCAGTAGCTCGACGGCGTCCTGCAGAAGCCAATGGGCCTTGATAAAGCTCGCCCGGATGCCCAGGTTCTTTCGTGCTCTTCCTTCTTCTCCTTGAACCTTCTGCCCTCTTGATCTGTTCACGATGTTGAGCAAGACCTACTTCACGCTGCTTGGCGCAGCCATTGTGTCAGCCCACGGCGACCATGACTTGCAGAAGTCCATGTCTGGTCCACACCAGTCTCTGTGGTACAGCACTCTTCCGGGAGACGGTGGGACCCAGGTGCGACCAATTCGTAGCTGCGACCGAGGCTCGAGCTAACAATACCAGGCCGACTCGGTCTTCTCCGGTATCTCGACCTTTGGTCGGCTCCCATATGCGCAGTGCCTCGCACAGAGCGACGTGAAATATGACATTGCCTTCATTGGTTCGTCAATTGTCCAATTCTGAATTGTCCACGCCGAACTAATACGAGCCCAGGCGCGCCGTTCGACACCGGCACTTCGTACCGCCCTGGTGCTCGCTTTGGCCCATCTGGCATCCGACAGGGGTCGCGTCGCCTCAACCTCTAGTGTGTAGCAGTCTTCATGTTAAGCTTCGTATGCGTCCTCGCTGACAAAAATATCGTTCGCAGTGGAGGATACAATGTGCCACTTGACACGAACCCTTTCAATAGCTGGGCTACGGTTCTTGACTGTGGCGATATCCCGGTCACCTCGTACGGAAAGCCTATCAACCTTTCAGAAGTTGGTGTGTTGACTCCCATTCTAGATACGACAACACCTTTGCGCTTCACCAGATCGAGGAGGGCCACTATAGCATCCTCTCACGGGCGCCAAAGACCGATGCAGACAAGCTTGGTCCCGCAAAGAAGGGCAAGACTCTGCCCCGAGTGATCACTCTTGGCGGTGATCACACGATTACCCTCCCGCTGCTGAGGTCCATCAACCGCGCATACGGGCCGGTGTCCGTGATCCACTTTGACAGCCATCTTGACACTTGTAAGTGGAGTACGGGGACATGACAGAGTCAGACTCTGCGCTGACACTCGTCTAGGGCGGCCCAAGGTCTTCGGTGGTTCGCCGTCGCAGGTCGCGAGCATCAACCACGGCACATACTTCTACCATGCGTCCCAGGAGGGACTGCTGAAGAACGACACCAATATCCATGCTGGTATCCGCACGACCCTCAGCGGGCCCAGCGATTATGAGAATGACGGATACTGCGGCTTCGAGATCGTCGAAGCTCGTGAGATTGACACCATTGGCACCGACGGTATCATCAAGAAGATCAGGGAGCGTGTTGGCACCACGAATCCAGTGTATTTGTCACTTGACATCGACACGTTGGACCCTGCCTGTAAGTTCTGAGGGACTGGGGAAGTAGTGAGAAAGAGCGGAAATAACAGACCCAATAGTCGCGCCCGCTACCGGCACCCCTGAGACGGGAGGCTGGTCAACCAGAGAGTTGCGGACTATCCTGCGGGGTCTGGATGGAATCAACCTGATTGCCGCCGACATCGTAGAGGTTGCTGTGAGTTCCCCTAAGATTTGGAATTCTGCCAAACGAAAGAAGCTGACCGACTTTTTTTTTTGCCACATAGCCCGCGTATGACACCAACGCCGAGCACACAACCATGGCGGCTGCCGACGCCCTTTACGAGATCATGAGTATCATGGTCAAGAAGGGCCCGCTCAGCATCTCTAGCGAGCCTGAGGAGGACCTGTGAGCCTTGCGGCCGGCATCGACCTATCTTAGGGACCGCGATGGAAACCGCGACTATACTGGGAGCCGGGGTGCGCCGTCTGGGACGGGGTTGACGTTTAACATTCATGACACTGTCTATGAAGAGTCGCGAGGCTCGAGGCAAAAGTTCCAAAAAAGTGCAAGCATAGCTCCTGCCATTTTGTCTCTCTTTCGTATCTGTGATGCGCCAAGGGTCTCACGAGTGACAAGGGCGTTTAGAGTAAGGGCGTGAAAGTGGGAGGACGGTGTGACATAATCAACGATTTGAGTATATTGAATCCATCACATGCCGGGTCGATACGATGTTTCGTTCCCTCATCGGTGTTAAGATGATGCGCCATGGCGGCGACATGCCCCGTGGTGATTTGACAGGCTTGGCACCTCGGGTCAGTATCCGGCGAGTGACTCGTTCGTATTCCATGGGGGGGATCTCAATATTGAGATTGGTCTCCCAGGCAACTTGGTGGAGGTGATTTCTCAACCAGACAAAACAGGAAATGGTCAGTCAAGAGGGTATGACGAGACTTTCCAGAAGTGGTAGCAGGTCAGTCAACGGTGGGTAAGTGAAAGGCAGCGCATGACGTCGAGGTGCAGCACTTCAAGAGCTGGCACGAGGTGGTGATTCCAAACACTCGGGTCCAGATCCCGCGCTGTGCTCGGCAAAATGGAAAATAACTGACTCTGGATGGTGGCAGTCAGATGCTTGCCAGGTGGTGGTGAACGTCGATCTCGTGTTGTGCCCCGTGTGCGCCTGTTCGTGCCTGAGTCTGCCGGCAGGAAAAATTCGCTCGGCGAAATAGCACTAGACTACTAGTACAACCGGGTGCTAAACTAACCTTAAAACCTTGCCCAAAGCGCAGAAGGGCACCTACAAACATAGCGTATGACGTCGATCCGAGGCCGCCTAGAAGGGGGAAAAAAAAGAGTTGGGTTCCAGAATCTGGGGACTTTTTCGCTGGAGCCGACAAGACAAGCATCACGCCTCCAAACCCACCCATGGATACAACGAACTCTCACGAGTCGCTATTCAGCCCACAAGAGGCGACGCCGGCGTTCTCACGTTCTGCTGAAGAGACTGACGGACCGCCGGACACTGCGGAGAAGAAAAGACGGGTCTGTAGTCAGTTTCCAGGCTGATTGAGGCGTGGCTGGGGTGTACACGCACGGCGTCTCTTCGATTCAGCGCTGTGTTTGGCCGCCTCGACAGTCCGGCTGAAGAGAAAAGTTTATTCTTAGCAGCAGTGCCCAACCACATCGTCTCACTCCACTAAGCTGGGGTAGCAGACTACTGTCTGTAGCGGTTGCCACAGGTGTGGCTCACGCCCTCGCCGACGCGCAACGACTGCCCTACTACGGCAGTGTGGCAATGCACATCTCTCAATGCACCTCGATCAATCAGAGCGCCATGACAGCATTTTGCGGCTTCTGGGAGAGCCCTACGGACAGACACTGTCTTGCAGTGAGACCCGCTAGCACCGAGGTGTGCAGCTACCAGCCTCCCTCAAACGCTCTTGCTTTCATCATCACGATGCATAGACATCGAACTGGGAAGCCTCCTGAGACTGGGCAAATCACGCTGGAGACAGCTGTCGATGCATGCATTGCAGTTCAACCTTTTCATTTTCTCAGGGACAGTGGGATCGTCCAGTCAGCGGCCAAGAGGACTATAGGACATGCGGGAGGAACCCGGGCGGCGATCTAGGTAAAACGAAGCTTGACAGCGATCAACCGTCAACCCCCCCGGCCATCTCCAGGGTTCCCCTCCAGAGACTCAAAACAAGAAAAGTTGGCTCCGGCACCTGGTTGGGTGACCGCTCCTGGCCGTGGAAACGCCGTGAAACTTTCCTAATAGAACTACTGAGTAACATGGTGCACTCTGTGCACGATCGTCTATGCTGTGAGATGAAAGGGACAGACAGAGTCGTACCTACCAGGCACAGGGAGACAGGGCACAAGACACAAGATTGCGGGACGGCGGCGTTGACCGAGGCGAAACTTTCCAGATGCGCGGGATTGAGATAGAATGCAAATCTCGTGCAACAGAAGCCATTATTAGACATCGGGCCTGGTAGCGTGTACGGGGAGCGGCCAGACGATGAGTCGTACCTAACCTAGTCGTGGATACGAGTAAATGGACTGAGAACTTCAGTGCACTGGACTGGACTGGACGGCTGGACGGGTTCCAGCGTTGGGAGGTTAGGGGTCCTGTGACGTTACCTCCCGCCAAGAACGACGACCTCGAACCTCACGGCAAGCCGATGCCGCCCTACGCCGTGGGCGTCAGTCTTGTCTCTCTTTGCTCTCTTTGTCTCTGTCTCTTCTCATGTCCCGTCGGCGGTGGGCTGAAAGAACTGCGGGTAAGCAGGAGCGGGTAAGTGGAGAGACAGATCCCAGCCTCAAGGGTTTTTGTCCTACTGCATAGTATTCCTGCGATGCGCTGCGCTGCGAAGCGAAGTCTCGAATTGTGGTGGTGAATTGTGCAGGTTGCCGTCAGTTGCGGTTTCCCAGTGAGCGTCTCGCATACAGTGGCGTCGGGTGATCTGCCAGGGACGCCTGCTCGCTGTGGCCTCCAACCCGAGGAGCGACGGTGATAGGCGACGCTAAAAACTCACCAGCCTCGTGTTGCCCCCTCCGCCCACTTGCTTGTTCTGGCTGACGATTGACCACAGCCCCCTGTCTGTCTGCCAGCTGCCGTGAGTACGAGTCAACCCAACCCCTCCACTCGAGCCACTCTCGTCTCTCTCTCCAGATTGTTCTATTCGAGGCTCATGAGTAAGGCGGTATACCGGTAGGTAAGTACTTGTTTGCCTTCGTCACTGCTTAGAGAGTACTACTCCAAGGTAGGTCATGTCCCGTCTCTCCTTACTCTATATATTCAACCCATCGCCCTCCGGTCTGGCCAACCTTTTTCGTTCACTCTCATCATCATCACCATCAAGCATCCTTACAACAGCCTCAACTGTCTCTCGCTGTATACCAAGACAGTATCAGAGTAGTCACTCGCTTCTCTCTGGTATATCACTACACCACCTCGCCAACCCGCCCCGACTCATACATACAAACCCAGTTTAGATTCATCCTAAACTACCGGTACACACAATGAAGACTGTTGCTGCTCTCATCTTCACTGCCGCTCTGGCAAGTGCCCAGGTCCAGTACAACGAGACCACCGGCCAATACACCTGCGCCAAGCCCGGCCAGGCCTACTGCGCTGGCGACTCTCTGGCGACGAACATCATCATCCGCTGCGATGAGAATGCTATCGGCCATGGAGGCAACTGCAACGACAACCTGGCCGGCGAGCCGCCGCTGGGTGTGAACTTTGCTCCCTGCTGGCAGACCTCCGAGACCAGCGGCGATGCCGCCTGCTCCAAGAACTGCATCGTCTATGGCGGCTCTGGCAACTACAACGGCACCTTCACTCTGCCCGCCGATGTCTGCACGCCGTCTTACACTGCCACCAGCTCGGTCGCCAGCAGCACTGCGGCGCCCACCTCCTCCGTGACCACTCTCACCACCATCTACACCCAGACCACAACCCCGGAGGGAGAGTCCACCACCATCACCGACGTCTACACTGAGACCACAACCTACTGCCCAGAGTCGACTGTCACTCCCATCTCCAGCTACACCACAGTCATCCCGCCGCCCCTGAGCACCGGCCCCAGCTCCAGCATCCTGCCGCCTCCAAGCAACGGAACTGCCACTGGCACCGGCAGTGCCACCCACACTCCCGTTGGCCCGACCACCACCGGCGCGACCACCATCCCCACGGCTGGCGCGGCCGCGAACCGTGTCGGCGCTGGCCTGGCTGCCGTTGGTCTGGCCGCTGCTTACTTCCTATGAGTCTGATGAACAGACTGTAGGTTAAGAGAGCGGAGTTTCTTGTGCATTCTTACAGACATCGCCCGCGTCATTTGGTCTTCCGGCATAAATCATTCACTTCTTCGGACATAAACAGTTTCCCCTTTTGCATTGGCCCAATTTGTTTCTCCCTCAAACTGCTGTTTTGGGGGTTGATAGGAGCCGCAAAACTACCTGCATCATATTTTTTAATGGATCGGACACACACGAAGACGCGCCAGGGTGGGCATACACTTGCATAGTACAGGAGTTTTGGGTGGCATCGGAACACACCTCATCATCTTTGGGTGATACTGAGATACTTATCACGGGCGTTCCATGAGATTCTTATCGGGAATGATTTGATATATATATGAGTATGCATTAGTTGATGAGACACTCGGAGAACCCGACGATATATAGACTTAATATCTACATTGAACATTTCAATACTTTGGTTTCTTTATGCTGTGACGTGTTTCATCCTTGATTAGAATTGTCTCAACATCTAAGCCATGAATGCATGTGATGTGTTCAGAAAGTGACTCAAATAGCTTCTGTGCCATGATAATCGATATCATTGTGGCATAGAACGATCAAGGCTGCGACTATCGAGAAAGGTAATATATCTTACAGATTTATAGTCAAACAAGCAGACATGAACCTTTGAAACTTCTACCTCGCCATATTCAAATGAGAACACTTGACACTATTTATCCATGAAGTCCTCCGTGCCCGCGATGATCCCTTCACGTATGACCTCGCCTATCACATTCCGTTCATCGTTGTCGTCGTCATCATCCGGGAAAGCAGCTGTCACGCCCTCTTCGGGGAGCCTGGTCGGATAAGCTGTGCACGCACAATCAGCCCAGCAATCATGGTCCAGTACAAGCCATCAACTTACTGATCATCATCTCCAACGTCGTCGCCGTCCGCGAGTCCAGCATGAAGACATCGCTGTCCACGTACTCGAGGTACATCTCGTACATGAATTGCACCCGGCGCAACTTGCCTCCCGTGAGGCCGCCCAAGCCCACCAGGGCCCCAAAAGTCTCCCCGTCCAGCTCCCTCCCGCATGGCTGGTGTGTCAGGGCGCTGTACAGGGCGGACAGGAAGTACGTGCTCAG
This sequence comes from Phaeoacremonium minimum UCRPA7, assembly GCF_000392275.1. Taxonomy (NCBI): domain Eukaryota; kingdom Fungi; phylum Ascomycota; class Sordariomycetes; order Togniniales; family Togniniaceae; genus Phaeoacremonium; species Phaeoacremonium minimum. The sequence continues at coordinate 31,043 of NW_006921255.1, read as the reverse complement.
CACCATGTCTGGCGGCGGCCAGCTCTCCGGCGACCAGATGGTCACGGGGCGGAGCAGCGGGTTGTTGGTGCCGCGGGCGAGCCGGTCCTCGGCGGCGCGGAGGTCGAGAAACCCCCGGAGGTGCGAAAACAGCGGCGGGGCGAGCACCGCGTTGAAGGCGTGGCATGTGCGCCGGGCCACAGGATAACAGTCGCGTGGGAGGCACAGCAGGATATGGGAGAGGAGTTCCGGCGGGAGGGAATCCATCGGAATGAGCCTTGGTATTACGCTCCGGCTGAATAAGGGGGCTCGATCTCTGTGTTCGAATTGGTATACGGATGGATGATCGGTGTAAGTGCTTGGGCAGGCGCATATACTGTAGTGCCCCGAGACCACCAGGAAACAAATACAGACCTGAGCAGGTTACGGCTCGCTCCTTATTACATCTACTCGTTCGCACTGAGCATCATCTCACTCGTTTGCGAAGCATGCACGAAGCTCCCGCGAGCGCGGCGGCCCTGGGCAGCGGCCGCCGTCGCTACTGGCCAAGACTCACGCGCGTAAGCCGGCAATAGCGACGGTCCCCAGCCCGACTGACTGTTCGTGTCCATTTCCTGATGCAGCCGTCTCTCCTCAGGATCATGGGCAATTGGAAGGATTCTCGAAGGCCGCATGGTCTGCATTAGGGTCTGTGGTGGCTTGGGGAGCGTTGCAAGGTACGTTATAGGTTTGAATAGGCTCGGAAACTTAGCTGCTGATGGGATTATCTAAGACGGTTCTCCTCCTATCAACTCCAACCAGAGTCCGACGCATGCCCTCAATAGGCAGGCTGGTTTTCTTTTGGGATCCAGAGCGAGAACGCCACGTCAACGCCCTCTCTTCAGCTTGGGGGATGGCCATGTGTGGTCAACCCAGCCCTACGCCAGTCCCAGCCCTACGGTCCATCCACTCAATTTAGAACGGGCGTCTCCAAGAAAGAAGACTCGTCCCTCCACCACTCGCGAAACAGCCGCAGCCGGTCGCTCCTCTCCTTTGCGAGCTTCCTCCCAGTGTCCGTCTTCATCATGTCCTCGATGAGCAGGAGCTTCTCCTCGAAGTGCTCGATGGAATCATCCATCGATCTGCCGGTCTTTGCCCCGCCGTACGTGAAGCACCGTCCCACCCCGATGGCGCCTATTGCGTCGAGGCGGTCGGCGTCCTGAACGACTGCGAGCTCCGGGTGCGCCTTGATGAGGTCCTGGACCTTGGCCAGGTCTTTAATCTCGCTTGAGTAGCTGACGCCCAGGCAGATGGTCTGGACGTTCTGCGCGAGCTCCTCAGAGGCGCCCTTGTCGAGCAAGATCTGACGGACCATCGTGCTCGCGTCCTCGCCGGGCTTGAGATACTTGCGATCTCCTACATCATGTAGCAGACCAGCTAGGACCACCGTTTGGAGATCCAGGGCTGGGTTGGTGGTGACTTCCTTAGTATAAATATAATGAGCCTGTCCCACGACACGCTGGATGTGGCCGAAGTCATGTGAGGCATCGTAGTTGCTCATGTAGTCCCTCACGAAGTCGGTGACGGTCTTGATAAGGGGATCGGTACCCAGCGAGTCAACGATAGCCATAGTTTCGTTTCTTCTCTTTTACTCTGGCCATCGTGACTCGTTAGTAGCCGTCCTCGTAAGGTGGAGATAGTTGCAAAAATTTCTTAAGAACCAACAAAGAAGTGAAGAGCCCGTTAGAATATAATATGAGAGCAGAAGTCTGGGGACCTAGTAATACTGTATCTAAGTCAAGTCCAGATTGACTTGGTATCAAAGCCAGTATACCAATGGTAAGAATGGGTGGGTGTCTTGTTCGACCATGGTGGGTTCACAAGGGGCATGAAAGTCGGGCATAGTCTCACCGTAGATCGAAGATAGGTCTACACGGAGAGACTCTGACCAGCGAAGATGGATCTCCTCTCGTTGAGACAAGAATAGTCAAGGAAGACGGAGCGGCCCGGCTGGCACTTCGGAACTGGCGCCTTGAAGCGAGCGACACAGGCGGAAGAGGAGATGGACGAGCGGTGACGCGAATGCAACGCTTAACCGCCGATGCTGCAGTCAGATATTCAGGCGAGTTGCTCTCTAAAATCGGGCGCAATTAGCAATCAATATCAGAGCGAGCTGCGTGGATCACTGTGCTGCTTGACAATGCTTGATGTCTGCTACATCCAATGGTGTACGAAGGCTACCCCGTCGTATCGATCGAGACTATCTCAAGCATATCCGTTCAGGCACGACACGAGGCAAACACCCCTTCTAGACTCGTGGAGATGAAGGTGGAGGTGGATTGCGTGTGACGAGAAAGAGGTTCCTCACATACCCGCCGAAGCTACTGAATTGCATGCATTAGGCCGAGAGATGGACAGACGGGGTCTCACTTGATGGTGTACAGAACGGAGGAGATGAGGGTGTGCTATGTTTCTGACCAAGAGGATTGAATGACTTGCCTGATAGATAGATTGTGGAGTGTGTGGGAGGATTGCTAGGCTCCTAGGCAGGATGAAGGGCGGGAAGGGTGGAGAGGTGGAGACGGTGTACAACGGCGGGCCGCGCGAATCTGACCGCGGGAATCGGCATTGGAGACACCTGGAATCGTGCAAATTGGCTATGTCGTCCAATGGATAGACGGGCAGCTACAGATGACGGCAACAGCAGAAGCAGTCACGACATGGCAGAAGCAACAAGAATAAGTGGCGTGCAAAGTAGACACCAACAAGCACATTGCAGAGATGTCACGAGTTCCCGCTCAACTCATCTCCTAGAGAGAGCCAGGGAGCGTTCTCGGACTGGTTGCAACTTCAAGCGCCGTGAGCAGCTACAGAAAGTCAAAGACAGGAACTTTTGCCATCGTTTTCACCGAGCTGACAAGGTCGTATTCATGATGGTTGGCTGATCTGGTAGCGGGAGGCCCGTTCCGCATCTTGGGGTATCGTGGTATTGTTACCATGAGAAGACCACTTGGTAGACTCCATGCGTCGTCAAACACAACGCGATTGCCGTGTCTCGGTCGCTTAGATGGCATGTTGAGCCGTTTGCTGAACAACATCGTGATCTCCGGTTCTTGGATTCCGGGAGATTGGCCGCAACCGCCTACGTTTGCCAATGGGAACAGTGAGAAGCTCTGAAGCCCTCGACGAGCATGGAAGGTGTTTCCTGCATTGCATCAAAGACTGCATGGAGCTACAGGCCAGCTCCTCGTTTATATCCCTGAAGAGGGGCTCACGGGAACATCCAGAGGGGAGGATGACCCATCTATGGGCATATGTCCAGGCTGGGGCAAGTTGTAGCGAACTGGCCGTGCATACAGCCAGGCTGACATGTCGACTTGTTCTCTGAGTCTGTCTTCTCCGGACGGCAGAATCCAGGCTGCTCGTGAGTGGTAGCAGGGTGCAAGTGCCTCGCGACCGGCAGTGATGGAGATGGGGGCAGAATGAAAGGCTGTCCAGTAAGCGGGCGAGCTCGCTCAAGATGATCTTCGGCCTGTGCGCAAGAGCACAATTCGTCTGTTCGTCCGCATCATGCAGCCACCGTCGACGCGGGTGGCAGGGTGATTGGCCGTTTATTTTTGACGCCCTCGATGGAGCCGGGCTGTCGTGATATCTCTTCGAGGCAAGTCGATATAGGTGCTGACCCCCGCTATTGGCCAACGAGGGCAGGGATTTAGACGCCCATTGGTCCCGGAGAGGACTAGCGCCATCAGCACGCCCGTTCACACATATCGGCTTCTCACTCCTACTCGCTCTTCACCACGCCAGCCAACCCCAAGGCCGCTCTCTCTCTCCTCCTGCCCATCTTCTCCGTCTGCCAGCATATTTCCCTCTTTCTAGCCGTTCACGTTGCTTAACCGCCCGTCATGCAGTAGTGCCCCGTACTACGCGTGGTAGGTAGTAGTTGTGGTGGTAGCACTTCCAAGGTTCCCTCTGCTATCGCCCTGCCTGTCACGCCTCTCCTTTACGTCCTACGGAGTGACAAGCAGAATGCAGGCGGAGACTACTGACAGTCGTCTCCCCTCTTTTCTGTGATATTGCTTCCTGCACTCCACCACACAGAAGCCGCCGTCGGTGGCATGGCCCCCTCATTGGCTTGCTCCCCTATTGGCGATATGTAATGTCTAGTGTGAAACTAGTGCATGCCGGCCGGCATGGGCCTTGATTGCGCTGCTGCTGCAGGGAAGCAAGGCCTTCCACGAACGGTGTTGCTGCGTTCTGGCTGCTGGCCTGGGTAACCACCAGCGGAGGCCGTGATATCTGGCCGCGCTCATATAACAGTTGGCTTCCTCTCCCTCCCTTTCCGTCCTTTCCTCTCTTCTCTTCTTTGGCAAGCATTCAACTCTCAAAATCCAGTTTCTGTTTTTCCTCTTTCCCCCTTTGTTTTTGTGTGTTTTCTCATCGTAGAGCTGTGCTCTGTCGATTAATTCAAAAAAATCTAATACCAAAATCCCCAAAGTTATCACAATCTCTCTCTAGTTGCCGGTCAACTATCCCCCCTAATAAGCAAAAACTGGTTTTTACTTGCTCATCAAAGTCGATATACTCAAAACAAATCTTTGTGTCTCGAGATTTCTGCAGCATCGACATTAGTAATAATATAAAAATGGCGGCTACTCAACTATCATTCTCTCTCCGCGTCTCTTCAGGCGTCAAGACCGTTCATTTGCTCGGCTCCTGGGACAACTACGTCGGCCAGCTCCCGCTCTCCAAGGACAAGAACTCCTCCAAGGGAACCTGGAAGGGCACCTTCAGATTCCAGGGCACCACCCTTGAGGCCGGCCAGCGATACTGGTACTACTACATCATCGATGGTTACCACGTCTCCCACAACCCCAGCGAGGCCTCAACCACAGAGCCGACCACCGGCCGGGAACTCAACATCCTAGATGTCCCATCCGAGAAGAAGTCCAAGTCCTCATCGCACTCTTCTTCCAAGGACAAGTCATCCAGCAAGCACTCCTCCTCGTCCAAGCACCACTCATCATCCAAGGAGAAGTCTTCCCGCCACCGATCCTCTGACATCCCCAAGGGTCGTCCCCTGTCCGTCTCCCAGATCAAGGCCCCCAAGCCCGTCGCTCCCCACGCCACCAAGAACATCCTGAACGCCGACTTCGACGAGGTCGACGACTTGGCTCAGCGCTTCGGCTCCGCCGGCATTGACGACGACTACTACGGCGAGATCATCACCGACTTCGACAGCGACACCGGCTCGCCCGTCTCCAGCAACGGCTCCTCCCTGTCCTACCGCTCCGACAGCTCCAGCCCCATCTCGAGCATGTCCGGCTACAGCACGCCCGGCTCAGACTGCAGCTCCTGCACCTGCGAGCGCTACGGCATCACCCGCAAGGGCGACCGCGTCCGCCTCGACTGCGGCGGCTCCCGCTGCGGCTACGGCGAGGACAGCTCCGAGTGCTCCTCGTCCGAGGACGAGTACGTCAGCCCCGCCAGCTCGCGCCGCAACGGCATGGTCGTCCGCGCATAAGCCGTCTGATGTCCGCCTCGGGGGAGGACCAACACGAACATCGCCCTCTTCACACCAGAGAAACGCCAGGCTGATAGAAGAAACCAAATCAAAAGCCGTTCATTCATTTCCGAGCAAAAGCGAGATGGCGTCGCCATGCCATCGCCTCGCGGCTCGCGTCTTGTTGCTAATGCACCACCTGTCCGTTGCACACGGGCGAGGCACGGCGAGGAAGGGGGGCTGTGGCCGCCGGGGCTGGGCTTTCACTGGCATCAGCAGGCTGGTCGCTCTTCCGAGAGCCCCTGACCCGCGTCCCCTCCTCTATCCTCTGTGTCTCCGCGTCAACACTTGTGCCCCTGTGCAACAAACCCCACCAGCTGGGTCCAATGCTGTGGCCTACTTTAAGTTATTTCGTTTGTCTTGAGATACTGTTTTTCGGACAACATTCCGGAGCACCGGGGCGGGCCTTTTTTCGAAGGTCTCCTCCCCGGACCAGCTCCAGGGCAAGACTGGGGAGGTTTTTTTTCCCATGCCTCACACGGGGACGTTGGTGAGGCTGTCAAATCATGTGGTCTACGGAGCTGGATGTTTTGGAAGGTTTCCTGTAGCCAGCCATATGAATCAAAGACACCAAAAAAAAGAAAGCAAGGCAGACATTCAGTCTTAACACCTGCCTCTAGGACAGTGGGTAGATGACGATTGAATCTATTCATTGGACATGTGCCTCGCTCTCCCGTGACTTTCATGTGATGTGCCTTGCCGTGAAGACCGATTTGTGACAATTTCCAACTCGACTCTTATACAATAATAGCCTATCATGTCTGCTTACCCCTGAATCCCTCTAGAGCCTCTGAATCCGGAGGAATCCTAAGGATGATATGCAAGATGACATGCAGCCACGTGGTGGGCAGAAAACTTCGAGTTCACAATTATTGGTCACAATTTCGAGTACTAAGGAATGCTTATAAAGGAAATCAATTAGCAATAACTATCCTGGTCCGTCCACACCGAACGGTGGTCGGCCTATCTAGTGTTCTCTTTGGTGTTGACCTTTCCATATTCCCAGACCAGCTGACTTGTTCCAGGAACCCCTCCCCTCCTCAGCCTATGTACACCAGGGAATCGCGTGTTGTGTGTCGATGGTACAGCGAGAATGATCAATTGGACCTCTTCCTCCTGACGCCTTTGTCATGCTCTGTATAATTGAACAGAAAAGAAAAATAAAATAACCGATGTGGTTTGCCTTCAACAGGGGATGATACCCCTCATATCCTAAACAGGGTTCTCGTCTTTCGGGTGTCGCGGGTTGAGGAAGAATCCCCCCTCCAACTATTGTGTCGTTCGACTAACCCTCAAAAGATGATACCAACTGAAAATCCATTGGGTCGATGCCATATGACCTTTATATGTAAATGCGATATCGCAAAGAAAAGAAAACCAATACCCATTTTGGTCATGAATGGTAATCCAAGGAGACGGAGGCCGTTATGGCCCGGTCATGTCTGACGTTCATTAATGTTCATAACCGGCTCCACGTTGCCAAGGGCTGAAGTAGTTGTTAGTTGCTATGACCTTGAAGGATATGGAGTTTGTAGACTTACCTGGCGTTGTTTTGTGATCGGAACCCGGCGGGGCTAGCGTTGTGCTGTGAACGATAGCCGGAAGACAGGTTTGATGTTGAGCCGTTGAATGGACTCGGGGCTCTGTTCATGGACTGGCCACTGTGTTGCTGGCGGAGGTACTGTTGTCCTCCGTACGGGCTCTCATACCCTTGCTGAGGCGGCCGTCCGTTCGCGGGGAACAAAGGAACGGAAGGATCCACGGGTGAGCGAGGAGGCTCGTTGTAGTTGGGCCGGTATGAGTTAGCTGTGCCTGGACGAATCGGCATGTTCGAGGGGTCGGTTCGGCGCTTAAGCGAATCCGATGAGATCGAATCGGCGTCGTCATCAAGATCCAGACCAGGCTTGTAGCCACCCTTGTCACCTCGGGCAGTTGCTGCCAGGGCATCCAGTTCGGTGGTCGTGGTCAGCTGAGTCTGCGACTTCATGAAAGACGCACGATCGTCAGCCATGAACTGGTATCTGCCGTCGGGGTTCTTGCGGAAGAAGACAATGACAGTGGTGACGATAAGCATGATCAGGAGGACCAGTGCAAAGACAGCGTTGGCAATCCAGAGAACCACACCGACGACACCAGTGACCAGAGGAGGCTGGTTGAAGACATCCGTGAAGATCAACAAGAAGACGGCGTTCAGGAAGTTGATGGCGCAGATGGCAATGTTGAACGAGTTTGTGCTCTTGTCCATCCAAGGTCGGAGGACAGAAGCCCCAATGAGAGCACCGGCCTCGATCAAGATGAAGGCAATGGCCTGAACAGTGCCGCTCGACTGGGCGAAGGCAATGAACATGCCCTTGATGAGAATGTAAATGAGGTAGGGAACAATGAAGTAGTAGGCGGAAGCGCGGAATTGCACGTAGAGGAAACCCCACTTGTTCAAGGCCTGAGGGTCGGAGAACAGGATGTAGGCAGGGTTTCTGTGCATGGCGACGGAGCGTCGTGCAATACGGATCACCTTCGATGCAGCCCATCCAAGGGTAGCAGCCATGCCGAAGAAGAAGAAGACGGCGAGAACGACCTCAGCAGCAGAGTCCTTCTGTGTGAACTCCCACATGCACAGGATGGTCATCTGAGGGAATCCGATGAGAGTCATGCGGAAGAGAATACCCTTGAGGACAGTGAACCAGCCATTGCGGAATTCGAGGAACTTGTCACTGGCCATCCACTTTTGCTTAACGGCCAATTCGCAGAAACCCTTGAATGCGGCAACACCGAGGATGGTGAAGACGACGAAAATACAGAAGAAGGCCAAGCCAGTCATGAACAGGTTGGTCGACTCAATCGCTGCTCGGAAAGCAACACGCTGAATGCCATAGACAAGGTAAGCTCCAGATCCAGTGGTGATGTTTCCTCGCTTGGCGAGCTTGATTGCAGGCTCAACAATGCTTCGGGGCATCATGGCAATGGAACGCTTGAACAGGTTTAGGGCAGGCTCAGCAACCTCCAGAGAGCGCTTCTGAACCTGAACAGATACGGTGGTCAAAGAGTCGAAGAGCGTGGATGGCGTGCCTCCTGTTGCTCTCTGATACCATGTGAAGATACTCTGCATAAAGCCAACTCTAATAATGCCCATACTCCACTGGAAATCCTGTGTCCAAGACATCACAACGGGCGGTAACGGAACGCCGGTAAGACCAAGCATAGCCTGAGCCTGGAAGTAGCCGAACAGAGAGAGCGCGTTAGCGGCGACGTGAGATGCAGCGTTGGAGTGACCCAGTCCAGAGACAACGGCGGATGAAGCCAGGGCGAGACCAGCGACGATAGCGGTGGCCCACTTCACGCCAATCAAATCGACAGTCTTTCCGTTTGAGACGTTGGCCTCGACGCAAGCGACACTGTCACCAGTCTTGCTGCCATCCTCAGTCATGTTGATGAAGACCTTGACCTTGGCATCAAGATCAGGGAAACTGTAGGCGATTCCAGGAATCTGGCTGACGGCATCCTCGCTGACGGGCAAGACGAAGGTCAGAGGAATCTTTCCAGCAGTCATGGGGCAAAGACCGGCGAGGCCGACGTCGCAAGGATCGACGGTTGTCCTGATAATCTGGTATCCATAGGCGGAGATGGCTACATCGAAAACAACGCTACCCTGAATAGAGGAGACAGCAACAATGTCGACCAGTGCAGAGCCGTTGTTTGGCGTGAAAACGACGCTGAACAGACTAGCAGTGAAACCAGAGTTCTCCTGGCATGTGTTCAGAGAATTTGATTTCAGTAGCGGCTCTCCCGCAACGGTCGGGGCGATGAACGCTGCGAGAGAGGAGAGAAGGAGAAGCGGTGTCCGTAATGAGAACCGCATGGTGAGAGATGAATTCTGAAGACGCTCTCGATGTGACTTGTGGTGCCCGGCGGGCTATTAGTCGAGAGGGATGTCTCGTGTCGTCGAACCCGTAGATTTCTTTCTTTGTTGTCCTTCACGAAAGACCGGCTCTAGATGGCGAAGGGAAGAATCGAGATCTACCACAGCATCCAAGGTAGATCGAGCGAGGGAGATTGCGGTGTTTGCGGATGAAAATGTGGCGGGTTGCAAAAGAAGTCGTAGGAGAACGGAAATGGATTCAGGAGGCGCGATTCGGTAGGGGGTGTCCGCTTGTTGTCGGATGGTCGAGGCAGGGAATCGAGTAGCGAGAGAAGTCTGCCTGTGGACAAAAGTGAAGTCAATTCAACTTCCAACCCCGAATCGAATGCTAGCGATGGTGGTGATAACGCGGAGAAGAAAGGAAAACGGCGAGCCGGTCCTTCCTTGCGGGCGGAATCGAGATGTTGGATTGTGGGATGTTGTTTGGCGTTGCGCTGCGTTGCGTAGAAGAGAAAGACGACGAGCGAGTGATGGATGGATGGGTGGATGGGATTGGGGGGGTGGGAAGGGGGTAGGTGGGTAAGGTAGCGCAGAGCAGCGGAGCGTAGCGTAAAAGCAGGAATGGACGGAAGTCGGTGCAGTGCGTAATGAAAGGGGAGAAACTGGGTTTACGGGGGTTGGCAGCACCACCCACAGCCATACACAGACAGACACAGGCAGGAACGGGAATCTGGGCACTGGGCACTGGGCACTGGAGACTGGAGGGGGCAGGTGCCAATTACGCGGACTGTCGGGCAGATCAAAGTCACTCGCTCTAGTCACCCCGGCAGAGATGAGTGCTCTTGGCGCGCATTGGTACAAAAGTGTATTCTGCCGGCCCACCCGATTTACTAGCGCATGCCAGATTCTGACAAGTCTCCCACTCCCAAGGTGGGCTATGCCGTCAGTGATCTCCCTTAACACGAGTACTTCGTGTTCACTTTTCCCTCGCTCTCTGCAAGGTACCTGCCGTACCCGCTGGCGAAAGAAAAACGCCGGCACAAACCATAATAATAACGTGTGCCGTCAGCACCTCACACGACACGCCTAGGAATGCGACGTTAGGAACGCTTGCCCACGTCCCCCAGAAAAGGCTGCTCGACTCGACTGCAGGAAGAAAAAGATCGTATTCGACCTGACCGGCCGCGTGCTCAGAAATCTACGCGCATCCACAAACGAGGCGCGGTCTTCTAGAAGGAAGCAAAATAACATTACCACCTGCGGGGAATGTGGCCATCGACACGGGGTCGACGGGCTACGTTACCTACCGTAGATTATGATAGACCAACCAGACGGACAGCGAAGCCCGTGAGTGCAAGCAAACACGCTGCCAGCCGTCTCTTTCAGAGTCTTCTCGTAGTGAGCGGCGGTGGCCAAGAGGCGCGCATCCGTCCACTACAAAGGGAAAGCCGGAGGTGCTGCAGGCATGGATTCTGGCACCAAAAGCGTCATTGTCCCTCCTTTTGGACGCTGTGGCCAAGGTTCGAGCGGCCAGCAGGTCAAACCTCATCATCATCGTCCTCAATAATCATGCTTGCTTGGTCGGCGTCCGTTCTGCACCATCAGCTTTGGATTCACGGACCTGCCAGACCCGAGCGTCTGGCGATAGATAACTCGTCCAAAATCCCCGATTATAACCAGGATGGCGCTGGCGCTCAGCGAGGGCCCGTGAGGCGACACTCTGACAGGGCAAGCGAGCAACTGGAGGAACTCAGGACGACACACAGAGGCGCTCTCAAATGGCAGAGTGGGCCAATGGGGACGTCTCGTCACGGAGCACCTGGGGATTCTGCCGCAGCTCGAGACACAAAGCGTGTCTGGACATATTACGGGCTAGCACAGCCACGCTCGGCCCAATGTCCAACCCCTGCTTCCCCGTCTATCCCTTTTTTAGGGGTCCCATCTGCGTATCCCATTTGGGTGTCCTCATCACCGTGTAGTGTGAGTAGTGTAGACACAGTTCTTGCCCTGGTCTGCCATCCAGTAGCCGTGTGATGTGTCTGGTGATGCACCTTCAACCTTAATGCATGTTCAGGTGTGCTGTGGTTGCTTAATCACCATGCATCATAGCCACCTTGAAGCTGGCTGTCACGAACAAAAGAGCTCGTATGACTGACACCCATCTTGTGGTTACAGGGCGGTGGAGCGTTGCATCTCCAGTACTGCCACCAAAATGTCTTACCACGATACAGCCCAGTCTACCACAGTATGGTACAGTACAGTCCACTACGTTTCTGGCTGGGCGAAGAAAGCTCAGTGGACATTCGCGTGAATGAGAAGTGTTACACCAAGCAACGAGGCGTCCAATGCTGCAACGCAGAGAAACATCCACATGCCTGTCGCGCCTGGGCGATCGCAGCAAAACTCGGCCAGGGGAATGGGTTTTATTTTGAGAAGCACTGGAGCCCTCTTCTTCCTGAGTTTGCTCTCAAAACCCTCGATTGACATCACTCTATCCATGCGTTCCCCATAACATGCCGATCCTGATCGAGGGCATTCGAGATTATCAAACACAAGGGCACGACGGCACGTCCCCTCGCTTGGATATAATTGGCCTGTCACCCTTTTGAGTTGTGAAACGGGTGTGCACCCCTAGGCGGGGATGGCATGTTTTGCAACTCCTCCAGAAAACTGGGCTTCTGATGTCTGTGATCGGCCAAACCCTATGAATCTAGATGCTTCTCCGTCCGTCGATGTCCTGTCGACAGCGGTTCAGTGAATTCTAGGTTTCGGGAAGGCAAGATAAGCTCTTGAGTGCATGCGAATCACCGGGCCGGATATCCTTCGAAGTTGTGACCCGTAAATCCCCTTGCTCGTACGGACGGCTATCGTCAATGCAGAAATAGGCATCATGTCAAGTGATTCACATGTCATGAACAGCTATAATCCCAGCATCCCCAGGACAGGATCAAGCTTTAAGGGTGGTTTATATGTACTATCATTGATCATGCTATCATGCAAAGTCCCATCCAGTCCAAGACCAAGCCGTGTCGCTCTATCCAGGCACCGTCTTGTAGCCAGCGGTGAACCATGCTGTCCCAAACGCCAGAAGAAAACCCAAATAGTCGTAAATGCTTCCCTTAAATACCGGGTGCCGATCATGTCATCTTTATACAGCCTGAGAATCGTGGTGGGCAATCAGCCTGCCTACCAATTGGGTGCTTGTGTCTCCAATTTCACACTTTCTTCATAGCCAGAGCGGCGTCTCTTGCCAGGGCTTGTTGCTGAGGGAGTAATCAACGCCATGCTTATAGCTAGCCAGAAGCTCCTCCTGGTCAACACCACAATGTGACTGGCCATCGCGGCCCTCGAACCAGCCAAGCCCGTAGGTTTTACCCAGGCGGTCGAGTGTGCGAGCCATGTCAGAGTGGTTCAGCTTCTCAGTGCCCACAAAGTCGTAGAGCATCTTGCTTTGATGGATGAAGGCGAGGATCGACGCGATTGTATTCGGCTGTCGAGGCAAGAACGGATGTCTCCTCCGCAAAAATGCAATGGTCGCGATGACTGTCATGTAGAAAAGGATGAATAGCGCCATCCCTAGCGAGATCCAGAAAGACAGCGCAGTCTCCTGGCCCGCATTGATCTGCTTTTCCGTCTCGTTGTCAGGCTTGGGATGCCCAGGCTGAAGATGCTCAATGAAGTCTTTCCCCTCAACTGTAGCCAAACTCGTGACGAGAATCGTCAGAATCTCCGCAATGACTGTGCCAAAACCAACGAAAAAGACCAGGAAATGGCCGTTGAAGAATGCCTTCAGAGCCACCCAGGCGAAGGGCATAGCAGTGTAATCAAGCGTGAGCGTCTTCGGTGGTGCGTGCCGGCGCCAAAGGAGATAAAAAGGCTCCATCATGCGCACGTCTGTATCCAGACTGCCCCAACCGAGTTTGATGCAGACTGCAAGCGCGGTTACAACCCACGGAGCCTTGTCAGTAAGATATCCTGCCGGCGAGAACAAGAAGACCGGTATAAACACCATGAATGCCCCAATGCCCAGGATGAATGGAATTGCGCCAGTTGGTCGCAGCATCAATGGATGCGGATTCTCCGATAGATGATTTCGTTCATACTCAGTCTCCGCGTGCTTCAACAATGGTGTGTCGTCATCCGGCGCCAGTGAGGAGTTTCGCAGAACATACCGATGGCTTTTCAGTTTATGATGTATATCATTATGTGTCGCAACGTCCATGTCCTTGAAGTCCATTAGGATGTGGCTGACATTGGCCATCGCGGCTAACCCGGCGATGCCCTTAACATCGGCGAGCAGGCCCGACCTTCTCCTCTGCAACTGGTAGAACAGCACACACCCCAGAACGGCAATGATGACAAGGGTTGCAGTCAAGAACCGGGACCAAACTGGGTGGATCAGGATCTGCTTCTCACCATCCGGATCCTTCAACCGTGCCGCTCGGTCGGGGGATAAGACTATGGACGCCGCACCGAGAGTGGGCACTAATGAGACAGCCAATATCGACGCGACTGACGAGACAGCTACAGCGTAGTGCTGAAGGAATATGGCTCTGATGGGGCGTAAGAAGTTAAAGTGAGTTATATAGTCCACATTGATCGACCTATTCGCGGACGCACCGCCTTCTTTCGAGAGTTGATAAAAGGCTTCTAACCGCTTCACTTCGAAATCTGTGATCTGCCACAAAACGCCAAAACTAACAGCAATTATTGTCGGCGCGAATTTGAAGGCGAAGTACACAATCGGCTCAATGTCTCCTGGGGCGTGGAACTTCACCAAGGGCTTCCTGGCAGACTTTTGGTAGAGGACTTCTTGTCCAATTCCAAGACCCGCGGACAGGATGACCAATAGTAGCAAGTACGGCCATCTCATAGAGAATGGCCTCCAATTCGGCTGGGGATAGAAGATCTCCGTCCTTTTGTTCTTGACAGGGAATGTTGAACCGCGTATATTCGACATACCTAGGCCCGTGTTCGGGCCCGTCACAACGCTGAGGTCCACTTCGGATGCATTCATATCGGGTTCTTCCACAATCACTTCAATCACTTCTCCTCGCTTGTTTGCCTCACTCTGAGCAAGGTCTTTGCGGGTCGCCATGCGACTTATAGTCGGCGCCCTTCTCGAGAATGACCGAGACAGAGCTCGAGTTACCGGTGGGCCAGTTGCCAACAGGTCAGACTCCCGTATTGTCGTGCCAGCCTTGAACCCTGCTCCTAGACCACCAGTCAACCTGCCTTTAGCCTCCTGCTCTTGCATACTCTTAATAAACGGATCGTTGCTACTCATTGGCCCAAGTGTAGACGACCAATCTACCGGAGTGCTTTCTGGCTCGTCCCTCGCGATCGGAGAGTATGGCCCAGAAGTGCCCATCGGCGCGGCAGACGACAGCAGAGCCAAGTCTATGCTCTCACGCCCTTCGTCAATGGTCTCCGGCGTGTCTCGCAAGGTGCCTCCGCTGTATGTACTGCGTATTCTGCCGTTTGCTGAAGAACCTCCCGTGACTGGTACCGGCTCGTATCCTCCACCACTGCCATATGCCGAAAACGGCATTGACCATCCTGACGAGCCTGAGTATGCCCGTTGCGCTGGCGAAGGTCGACTGCCGTCGTTCGAAGACTGGAGGGAAACGATCGACTCTCGGCCGCGAAGTGGGGGGTTGGCTGGGTAGTCATCGTTGTAATTCTCGAGGTCTGTGATATCAGAGATATTCGAGATGCGATGGCTCAGAGAGTGATTATCTGTCGAGCCTGACCGAGGCGGCCCTCCTGGCCTTCCGTCATAGTACGCCATCTTTCAACACAGCATGTTCCGGCGCAGGGGGTGGTGTTTCGACGATCTGCAGGATTCGTGGAAGCTATAGGCGCCTTATGGGGGTATTCGATAACAGTAAACGAGTGACACCACTGCAGAACAGTGAGAAGAGGGAGTGATCACAGAGTGTATTTCGCGATCAGCAGTGACTCTATTCCATGAAGGTCACGGTGCATGAAAGGCCTCTTGTATCTTGGAACGAGGGTAGAGAAGAGCGCAAGTTGTACGTCAGTCGCAGGCACTCGGCAGTGTAGATGTAGGATGAAGACACAGGATGCCCTGCGACAGTGCTGGCGGGCAGTCCTTCCAGTTGGATTCCTCAGGGTCCTATGCGGCTGAAATCTGTTTGATCTGCCTCTCCCTCACTCTCAGTAGCGCTGAGCGGAGGCCTGGGGCTCGCTGGGGCAGGCAGGCGAGGCTCCGTGCTAGTTTCGAAACGAAGTCCACTTTGGGCAAGAATATGGCGCAAAATTGGAGCTCTGGAATCACTAGGGCGTCTCGCGTCAAGCCGTGGCGGAGCTGTCAACCTATTGCGAAGAAACGCGAGAGACAGAAAGAAGAGCGTCTCAGGAACGTGACAGTCAAGGAGAAACGAAGCATGTCAAGAGTCAAGAGTAGTTGTCAGATCCCCAACCCAACAGTAGTTGCTTCTGTAGGGAGTCAGAAGAGGACGGAGAAGCTGTACGGTACGGATCTCTCAGCTTGGCTCTGACTCTCTATATCGGTGACGGTTGGTGCCGTAAAGACCAATCAAGAGTTGCGAATAGCGAGGGCCGAGCAGTTGACCTGCTGGACTACGCAACTTGAGACTTCCGATCCATTTTGTTGGCACTGATCGCATGCCTGGGCTGGTGACCTCGTGTAGAGAGACCGGACGCGATCCTGGGGAGACCCCCGCGAGGCCTCACTTCAGCGTGGTTGCCGCTGGGTGCTAATCCAATCATGGATGCACTCCGCGTTAGTGGGCACTGGGAACTAACTGTGGTGACGGAGCCGTTAGGCGTACCCGCCAATAGCATCCCCTTCCCTAACGCTATTAATAGGGTGCATCCGACCGCATAGCGGAGGTTGGGGGCTGAATTCGTCCAAATTGGATGTCCAGCTCCTCGGGACAGAAGCCTGCAAGACCGCATCATGGCCTGCTTTGGTCTGGGCTCCTCCTACCAACATCCATCAAGTCGTCAGGATGAGTAGTATCGTGATTTTGAACAACCCGTTGATGATTTCCTTCACAAATGAAGGCACTCATGCTATGCAGGCGATACTGCGTCGCTGTTTATCCTCAAAAGCCCAGTCTAGGTGAGTCAAAGCTTCTTCATATCAGTGCCTCACAACATCCAGGTCGACACTCTGAATTTCACATCTGAACGCAAATACTGCTCGTGTGTTGACCCTGTCGAATCAAAAGGGAATAAATGCATTGCATCACTAGACGCAAACACTCTCGGGCCTCTACCGTTGTGGTGGCTGAGAAGGTTCACTGCAATTTTAGACTTTCCCAAGAGCTCTATCTAGAAATGACAGTATATCGAGGATTGTAGGCGAGTCAAGGTCCAGCCATCCCTTGGGTGAGGCTAAAATTGCAGTGAAAGCGCACTTGGCGGCAATTATGTGATTGGAAAGAATGTGTCGGAGAGGCAACCTTCCAAAACGCAAGCTTACAGGGCATCGAAAAATAAGATATGATTCATCCGATCTTGCTGGACATCAATCTGAAATGCATTCAATTTGATGAACGGAACCCGAGTCTAGCAACTCATTACCGTGGGACAGACTTGCCGCCTTTTCCTTACTTGCAAGATGCAGAGCAGCCGAACCACCGCCGGCTAATTAACCCGTTGCACGGTGGCTGCAAGATCCTGATCTCAACGGCTGCTGAGCCTTGTCTGCTTCCACGGCCAAAATCATCTCTACAAGTGTCGTACTGAGAATGGTGATTCGTCACGCCTGGAATTGATATGCTGTGCTTGTGTGTTAATTGCGTGTTGAATTGTCCGACTGTCGTGCATCCTATGAAAACGGTGATGGACACGGCTCAAAGGGGCAGATCACGATCCCCTTTCGTCGACTGGTCGTCGTTCCTGTAACACACTTCGGTATTTGGCAGAATTCAATCTGTCTGCTCCGCACCGGTAGGAGACGTTTCACTTCCCCCTTGAGCTGATCGCTCGTCATGAGTTCATGCTTCTGCGCCGAGTGAGAGAGCCCCCCTGTCTGGTGACAGGTCACGCCGCGCCGGTTGAAGATTCCCTCATAATGCGTGCGCTCTTATACCACGGCGTCTGCCGCTCCTGTCTGCCTGAAGGGGAGGTGGGCTTCTTCAGTCCTCATCTAGGACCGAGGGCTCTCGCAAACCGTCTTCGCTGTCGGTATTTGCGTTCGTTGGCAATAAGGGAAGAAAACAGAGGGAAAACATGGGCTCAACCGTCTGGACAGATGAGGAGTCGCAGTACATCAAGGCGATGCTGAACTGGAAGGAGAAGCCAGAGCATCTGGACAGCGCCAGGTCGAGCAGAGTCCTCCTCGGCTCTGCTCCCGAGACAGCCTTGAGGCAACCCGTCGGAGAATTCAGGATCCTCGTCATCGGCGCAAAGGGCGTTGGCAAGACATCCATCATCACAAAGGTAACGCAGGCTCGCTTCTCTTGTCTCCTCGCCCTGTGTTATGTGTGGCCAGTGTTGTCTGACGAAAAGAGGAGCAGTTCTGCACAGGCTCGCTACCTCGCAAGCCGGACCCTTTTTACGAGGGCGGCTGCCGCCATCCTGTCGAGCTCGACGAACAAGTTTATACGGCCGATGTGCTCGAACTTCCCACCAAGCACTTGCCCTCTAACCCGTTGCTCGAGCAGGCAATTGCAATCACGGAGGCCGCTGTTCTGGTCTATGCTGTCGACGACCCGGC
The DNA here is from genome assembly GCF_000392275.1 of Phaeoacremonium minimum UCRPA7. Lineage (NCBI taxonomy): Eukaryota > Fungi > Ascomycota > Sordariomycetes > Togniniales > Togniniaceae > Phaeoacremonium > Phaeoacremonium minimum. Next base: position 12,953 of record NW_006921255.1, on the reverse strand, counting down.
CTCCTTTCGCCTGTGCATTAGTCTCGCCGAATTCATACGCAACAGCGTCGGCGCATCAGCCCGTGGGTACGGTCTCCTACTACTGGGTAATAAATGCGACATTGACGATGAAGACCGCCGCGTCCGGTGGGTGGAAGGTAGCAAAGCGGCCGCAACCGTGACCTCAGGGGTAGGCGGGCCGCGTGGGAGCATCGGCGGCGCCGGTCTGAGATGTTCTTTCATGGAAGCCAGTGCTGAATCTGGCGAGAACATTCGTGCGATATTTCCCTTGCTAGGCCGAGAGGTTCTCAAGTTGCGGTGGATCAACCAGCAGCGCCGCGAACAGGCTGAGCGGCGGCTGAGGTTGGCAAGTGGCATGGTTCAGACGGCGCCGGCCACCCCTACGGCGAAGAGACGCCTTGGGATTTGGAAGACTCTGACGACACCGTTCTTCAGACGGTGATATGCCCTCTGGTCTTGTTCACATCTATTAGTCTTGTTCATCTTAGCGTCTTTGTTGGGCAACTATCATCACGGTCTTATCACGCTTATTGTATACTGCTTTATCCCAGATCACCTCAGATACCTCACCATAGCGATGGAAATTAATGGAAGAAACCCCGAGTCATATTGGAACCCTGAATTGTCTTGTTCGGCCCGATCTGAAGAGCCAAGTGATGCAATATGTATGGCGAACCGCAAAAACAAGGCCAATCTTCCCAAGAAATCTCAAAGTCTCCTCAGGTCAAATCTAGTTGGTATTGGTAGTCCAGTCATAAGACCCAAGAATACTATAAGTACCAGTCTCAAATTTGTATTATGGTAATATTAATCTATTCATGACTCCGAATCACACAGCATTAGTGATAACGAGAGCGTAACAAAAGTCTATCATGTCCGTCCAACGCCGTGACGCTCGCACCAGTACAGTGAACCCCGTCTATACCCATAAAACCTTGATAGTCAACCCGCAATTACAACACGAACCAGAACGCGAGAGCGAGCACGCCAAAGCTCCACGACGACATGGCGACCAAAGCCCTGCGCGCTGCGTTCTCCACCTTTCCACAGCATTTGCTCCTGTCATACGTGACGTTGTTCTGGATAGCCGCGACCTCGAATACAGAGCCGGGGAACCCGCCGTACTCATAGTAATCAACTGTCAAGAAATTGGGCGCCCTTCCCCAGTCCGAGCGGCAGTTGTTCGCCGCCATGCCGAGACTTCCGTCCCCCGACACGTTGTTGGTCGTGTTGAGCGACGTGACCGCCGGGACGAGAAGAGAGGCGCCGAGGAGGCTCACCTCCACATTCAGGTTGTGGTTCATGATGTACATGGAGTTTCTAGCAGCCTCCACGTTCTCGTCTCCCATCAGTCTCGGTGGTCGCTGGACGGTGCAGGGGAAGCTGGTGTCCTCCGGATCGAAGGGCGTTTCCCAAAAGTATCCAAACTCGTCCAGGAGCCACGGAGCTGCGGTTGCGTTGTAGTTGTAGTCAATGAACATGACCGTCCTGACGCCCTGGAGAATGAGTTCCGAGAATGTCGGCCATTGATCGACCGTCCACGGCGCTGCCACGTCGGGTACATATGCATACTTCTGTATGCCGGTAGACTCAATGAAGGGCGCATACATAGAGGCATCAGAGTAGTTGCCGTTGCCCAGCAGAATAGTGACAACGTCGTATGGGTGAGCTGCCACCCAGGTCTTGACTTTGCCTAGCCAGTCGGTGATGGGACCGGCATCGAGAATGTCACAGCTCGTGTGGCAGAAGTGCGGCTCCGTGCCATTAGCGGGCCACTGGATTTGGCCCTGAAGGAAACGAATGCCGTCGTTGAGCTGAGTCGTTACGTCCAGGTCCTGGTTTGCAGCGGTGCTTCCGGATCTTATGAATGGTGAATTGTGACAGCCCACCATGGTGACATTGCTGTACTTTCTGGTGCAAAACTCAGGCCAGCCATTGCAGGGCTGTGTGTTTGTTGCGACAGGCGCTGTGGATGTTGAAGATGATGTGATGGAGAAGTTTCCTGAGAGTGTAGTTGAAGACGATGTCTTGACCGATCCGGTCAGAAATGTGACCGTCTCGGAGCTTGTGGATGAAGTGACTGTCGCGTTACTTGCGATTGAACTTAGAGAACCAGACGAAGATGTTGATCCGTATGATTCGTAGGTTCCTGTGGGCGTTGGATCCTCAGAAGTCGACTTTGTGCCAGTCAGCATGACAACGCCATCATCACTAGAAGTTGTTGTCGAATCTGCGGCTTGCGCCCGGATAGCCAGGAGCGCGATGACGACAAGATTGAGGAGCGCCATATTTCAGGCAATCCGGCAGGATACAGCCCGATGACAAGATTAAAGAAAGAGCATAAGATCAAACTACAGTGTAAGACATGCAAAAGAAGGAGATGCCGGTGGTGGAGAATGGAAGATGATTTCTCGATCTCAGACCCCGATTCCGAAAAGCCGTGTTTGTTCGATGAGCGCTACAAGGTGAGGTAGGTAAGCGGACAGCAATCGGCCCCCGGGACGCATCAAAATTTAAGGTGCCCTAGGTGCCCTAGGTGCAGTTTACCCCTGCTCTTGGAGGGTCTTCCAGCCTGTTCGGCGGGTCTGCTGCGGCAACGTCTCAAGCACTTCCAGATTTCGGGGCGGTGGATATCCAATATCATGTCCTACCTTGTCCCTACCGGTACTGATGCTAAATCACCTTGTATAAGACGATCAAGACATTTGGGATAACCTTAAACATTTGTGGAATCATCAACGTTTTGTAAGCGATTCTCTCAGATTCACATTCCCATTTACTAGGACATAGCCTACCTGCCTGCGTAGGTAGCACCGTGAAGACTGAGTCCGTATTCGGTCAGCGCTGAAGCGCTGAAGCCCTTGCTGCTCCTGGCGCTTGGCTGTGCCTTCATGACCATAACCACACCATACCGCACCCGGACAGCACTTCGATTCGCCGTGTCTTGCCCTGGGCGGCCAGATCATACACGTGTACCACCCGTGCGGTACTGTGCAATAGGCTGGCGGTCAGGCGATGCCCACTTGAGGCGGGTTGGCGATGCAGGATTAACTGGGGCAGATATTGCGATGTGAAGACAAAACTTGATAGCGTCTCTCCAGGTGATGTCACACACATGCCCCAACTTGCTCAAGCTGAAGAGACGTCGCCCGGCATTACTGCATAGTAGAAGGCTTCTGCAGCGTGGTGGAGCCGCCCGCCAGTTCCGCCCTACCAGCCCGCAGGGTCCCTCCCAGTCGCCGTCCGGATGAGGACTGCCACGAGGTACCACCAGAGCCATAGGTGAAGCCTCACTTGGGGGTGATACTCTGGAACCTCTCGAGAGAGTTGGCCACAAACAAAGGAGATGGTGCTATAGCTGTCTCAGAATGCACCCATTCTCTGTGTCTGTTACGGGTACAATTTCGCTATCACGAGCAGAAACAGACTGACAGGCGACAAGTGCCCGTAGAGATTAAAGGTACCAGTAAACGAAAGTCACTCAGCCACTGCCCCACCGACCTTCAGGGACTTGCGGAGCCCAATGGAGCGGCCCCAGCAGGCTCTCCCTACGACGGCTTGGCCACTTTGGGTACGCGTAACCTGGAGGTCGTTGCCGTCACTGGCTCGTTGATGCTCCAACAAACCTTAGGAGCTTAGGTACTCATGGGCTTTTTTTTGGGGGGAAAGGCGTCACGCTGTGTGATCCTACCCTACCTTACCTTACCTTGACCTTAGCTTTTCGTCTTGGACTGCCCATCGAGAGCGTCTCCTATGCTCCGGCTTCAGCTGAGATACAGCCTTGTCCAAGACTAGGTCCAAGGCTCGGCGCCTCCATCTCAATTTCTCGGAGAAAATAAACATCTTGGCTGCTGCCGGTAGGCGTCCGGTCGCTCGTTCGTTGCTATCACGATCACAGCCCGGAGCTACCCTTGTTCTTTCACCAGCGTTGAGCGCTTCTTACACATTCCAAAAACCTCGCGACGCGTTGCTCAACACCAAAGAGGATCCTCACTAAATCACAGGATTCAGTCATGGCTTTACCCTCGATACTCAAGGTCCGGAGGCGCCATGTGGACAGAGCTTCAGCAACCGGCTCAGAGCGGCCATCTAAAGAGACTACCCGGAACGAGATCAGACCAGCAGACCTGAAGAGGTCGACCAGAACGCGACGCATATTCGCATTCGCAGCCTCCTTTTCATACTTTGTCGCATTCATCTTTCTCCTTCTTGTAAGCCCATTTCCTCACTATCCGGTCTCGAAGTAAGTAAACTGACCTCTTCAGGTGTGCATTGGCAACACCCATAATCGGGCTGTCCTCAATGATGTTTATTTCTTCAAGCTTGACTTGACAGACATCATCCCTCAGTCCGTGCCCAATGCACAGCTCATCAATTCCATTGCCCGGACTATCGGCCTACATGATTTCTATCAAGTGGGCTTGTGGAACTTCTGTGAGGGCTACAAGGATAGGTAAGATTAATACGCTCACGACTTTCTCGTCAGACTTATGCTTACATTCAATCAGTGGCGTTACTTACTGCTCTAAGCCAAAAAATCTCTATTGGTTCAACCCAGTCGAGATTCTCATGAGCGAGCTTTTGGCGGGAGCGACGATTGCTCTTCCTGCAGAGGTCATCCAGATTCTTGACATTCTACGCATCACGTCGAATATCATGTATGGCTTTTTCATCACGGGTACCGTCCTCAGCTTCGTCATGATCTTCATCACGCCCGTGGCTATTCTGTCACGCTGGTGGAGTCTGCCCATGGCCCTGACCGCGGCTCTCAACGGCTTCATCATCCTGGCCGCAACTGTCATAGCAACTGTCATTAGTATTGTCTTCAAGTATGCTGCGACCGCTCAGTCGGATCTCAACATCCATGCCGATGTGGGAGTCAAGATGTTCGTCTTCATGTGGATGGCCACGGGATTTGCAGGATTGTCATTTGTCATTCACTCCGCCTTGGGATGCTGCTGTACTTCCAGGCGGGACGTACGGATCGGGCGAAAGCCAGTCAAGCCGGCTACTGAAAAGCCAGCGAAGACGGCCCCGCAGGAATCACCATCATCAAGTTAGAAGCCAAGTGTGTCACTTGGAAGTATACACAGCACTTCCCCAGCATCCGCGTCTGACACAGAAGAGGCAGGTTGGGAGGGAATCGCGCCCGAGATACCCAATTGTGCAGCAGGCGAGACTCCCAGAGAAAACTCAAGACGCCATATAGGTCGTAGGCGTGCGCATGTGGCCAGAGGCATGGCTACTCCAGTATGGGTGCCTGATTCGGTTGGGATCTTTCAGTCCTGGCAATACCCACCCCTTCGTGGATGGACGAAGCCATAATACACTGCAACGGTTCGTGTTGATTGAAATTTTGGGAGTTCAGGCATAGACATAGACTGGACGTGAAGTCCCAAGTGAGAAGAACGGGAAACTCACGTAGCAAGAAACCATTAAGTAGTAATTCTATAATGGGTATATTTTCCTACCGCAAAAGAAAACCGATCAATTTGTAGCCCATGTCCCATGCCTTAGTCCTATTTCCGGGGTTCTTCCCACTAGTCATATCCCATCTCCCCCCCAGGCACAAACCAGGGCCTCCTTTAGAGGTTGTAAGCCTTTGCCGCCGTCCCGCTCCAGATCATCTCCTGCTCCTCCTTGCTCAACGAGGCCATGTCGCACAGTCGCTCCACGATCAACCGCCACTTCTCCCACGCGCTGCCCTTCTCCATGCCGACGGTGCACACAGGCCAGTCGCTGCCGAACATGAGACGCGAGGGGCCGAAGGCGGCCAGGATGACGGCGAGCCACGGCATGATGCTCTCGAAGATCTCCTCTGCTGACTGCTGCTTGAGCGTGTCTGACATCTCGGGGAACCCGCCGCTGACCTTCATGTACACCTGGCTACACTTGCTCAGTGTGTACATAGCTGTACGCCAGGCGATGAAGGCTGGGTCTGCTGGGTTGATTACAGTCAAGTCTGGCTTGCACATATGGTCTATTTAAAGGTGTCTTAGTTAGCAATCGATCCTTTCTTTGTAACGCATGCCTGTGTCGGGGCTAATCATTCTCGAAAGCAAAGGAGCAGGCAACTCACTGATGATGAACTTGACCTTGTGCTCCTCTGGAACGTCCTCATGCGCACGGTCAATCATCTCCACGCACTCCTCCAGCTGTATGCGGCCCCGGCGATGCTGATCAACACCAGTATCGAACACCAGCCCCTGACGGCCCAGCAACTTCAGGCTCTCAATGAACGGGTCCTTGAGCATGACCCCGTTCGGCTTGTCCTGCACCAGGTAGCGGAACCCCTTGACCTTGTCCCACGCCGGCCCCGCCGTCTCGCGCACCGCCGCGATGTACTTCTCCAGCGTCTCCGCGCCGGCCGGCATGGGCGCCCACGGCACGATGCCGAGGCACAGCGCGGCGTCCTCGGCGGCGTGGCCCTCGCCGTCGCGGGGCTGGCCCGTCGCGATGCGCCGCAGCCACTCGACCTCCATCAGCGGGTACTTCCACCCGGTCGCCGGGTCCGGCGCCGCCTCGTCGTTCTTGCGGTCCGTCTCGAGGAACACGAACCCCCGGAGCGTGGCGGGCGAGCCGGCCGCGGCCGCGCGGTACTCCTCTACCGACCGCTGCCCGGCCAGCGGGCTGTCGGGCGAGCACCATGCCAGCGTCGGGAGCTCGGACGCCGGATACAGGTGGATGTGGGAGTCGATGATGGGGACGTCGGAGAGGGGCGCCATCTTTGTGAATAGATCTGGATATTGATCAATTGGGCTCTGGAAAGTCCGCAGAGATTTGCGGTGAAGCTTGAAGGGCGAGCGGTGACGAGATGCAGGTCGGCTGGATTGGGCCGTTCGAAACGAAGAACGATGGATGGGACACAGCTGAGTCTGAAGATGTCGGTGTGCAACAACCTAACCTAGTCCTCCAACAGCAGATCTGCAGTTCAGCCTGGATTCTGACGTTTCATAAAGAGGAGCTTGGGCCTAGCAACAGCAGCCTTCCCCTTGTTCCCAGCTGCAGCAGCTGTGGCACATTTGAACTCCATCTCGACACTGCTGGCCTCTTTTTGGCGGGGTAAGGTCGCCCGCTGGGCACACGATAGTTGAACCCAACCCCACTATAGACGTTGGATCTTCACCCCGAGAGCCGATGTCATAGGGCCGCCGAGACGGTGCTGTGGGCTCGGGACCTGCAAGACAAATACCCGTCGGCTGGGGTCCTCAGCGACCTGCACCGAGAAGCTCCACTTTGCGATTCCACCAACCCGGCATTGGCATTCCGGGTATTATACAGAGTCGATTCTTTAGAAACACCTATATCATGATTTAACGTCCTTGTAGTCAGAAATGAAGAGGCGCCAGTATACGTAGCAATACCCTGTGAAGGTCCTTTTGGAATGACTCATCTATTCGGCTTCATTCTCGTTTGACGTTCATAATTAGAACTTCAAGTCCCGCGTGAGAGTGTGGTCTGGAGTGGCCGATCAAGCAACATTTCCTAGACGTCATAATATCACAAGGCTCAGGTCTGTATTTGAAAAGGGTAATTGATTAAATTTCATTGGTGAACTCGAGTCAAAGTCGGGAAAAGGGCATTATTGGATATTCACCAGCCTAGGACAGAGAGCCCATGATGATCTAAATAGTCTCGTTTTGACATGAACATCACCAAAAGTTGAAGAATTTCTTTTAGAAGAGACAATGAGTATGATAACTATTTGAGAAAATTACTACAGTAATCTAGGGAGCTTGGAGGCTGGGCCTATCCACATTTCAGCCAATCTGAGTGAGAAGCAAAGCGTAATCGAAACGTGACAAGGCAAAGCCCCTTCCGAACAACAAAGAACAATGTGGCCCGTGAGAAACGAGGTAAATACTTTCATGCCTTTGGACTACCCATCGCTTCGTCTTGCCAGGTTGTGCTGTCAATATCTCAATTGGAGGCGGCTGCAAGCCAAGCTGGGTCGTCCTCTCCCGTGAGACAAATCTAGACATGGACGAGCCTAGACCCTAGGAGTCATTCGTTCTTACGTGGCATGGCGGCGTGGACCGTAGACTCGCTTTGCCAATTCTACAATTGTGCAGCAGAAAGGTTCAGCCAGGATTGGTTCATGCCGTGTGTCAAAATAGACCAGAACAAGCTGAACCGGCCACGATCCACTCCTCGAAAGTAAAAGGCTGCCATCCTAGAGCGTAGAGAATACACGCTCTAGACTTGATAGCCATCTGTGAGCCAAAATAGCGTCCTAAGGCTGACCGGATCGGTCTCGGATGATGGTTTACATCGCCAGATATATGCAACAGGCGGTGATCACTTGATTGCTTATCATTGTCAATGGTATTCTCGACGATTCTAGCATCGAAAACCAACACAGCTCAACGAGACATAAGCACCAGGATGACATGACCTTGGTCCTCTGAAGGGAGACCAGATTCCAGGAGACCAAGGTCTCGATGCAGCCCTTAGGATAAATATCATCTTCTCTTCCAAAAGCCCTAATCTAACGCATCCCGTAGCTCAAGTCCGCGGATCGACCCGGAGCCGAGGTATTGTGGTCCACTTGAAGAGCATCTAGAGCAAGCCAATGGGAGATTTCCCCGGATCATTGAGCCTAGTGCATCATGAATTTTGGGTACATGAGTTTAGATAATAGGCATGTCGGGAGTCCATGGCGAAGCAGAGAGCCGGAGTCCAACTAGTTACATTGAACTATACAGAGCCAACGCAAGGAGAGAGTCAGGTGGCAATGAAAGGGCCTCAGGAGAGTGAGGACTATCACCGGCTTGGTTAACCTCGTGCTGTCGTGCCAATGACAAAGCGGCCCAGGCTGCTGGTACCGAGCAAATAGTCAATGATAGAAGGGTTCAAAGAGAGCTGGACGGCGCTGCCCGCGGAGTTGCGTTGCGTAAACACTGACTCGCTCCGATTCCCGGACCAGTGCCATGAAGTATCTAGAGATGTTACGTAGTAGCCATTGGTGAGCTCTTTTCTCGGAGTCTGCAAGGTGACGCTGAGGGTTTTCAAGACAAGATCTCAGCGCTTAGAATGGAGGCGAGACACTATAAAAAGCCATGGGTAGTAGCCGCGGGCTCGACCGCTCCACAGCTACCAAAAATACGGAAGCGAAGCTTGGGCGCGCCTCGGCCCTCGACCAAGCCACTGGTGTCTCTCACGGCTGCAGAAATCGGCTGATGACACGCCAGAGCAGCGCGACGAGCCTGCAGCATATCGACCAGTGGCATTATTTCGAGATCGTTAGTTATGTTTGAATTTTTATTGGGGGCTAAGGTGACGAGATATGCGAGATCTGGTTCGCCCTTGTCGCCCTGTGCGGCAGCAGAGGACGGGCCGTAGGAGATCTCGTGCACTAGCTAATGGGATCGGAGATCCGGGAGGCAGCGGCCGTATGCACTGGCGGAGTCTTAATGAAGAGGTTGCGGCTAGCTCTTCACAAGTCGATATTGAGCATCGATACTGATAGACAGCTAGTGCTCTGTATCCTCGCCTCCTCGACAATCTGCTCACTACGTAATGCTAGACAGACGCCCCGTTGAAAGACATGCTGCACCTGGATATACCTCATGCATGCCGCGACACGTTTTTCTGGCTCACGAAGGATTGCTTGGGATTAAGGCGCTCTAAGACATGGAGCGTGGCAAGCATGGAAATAAATTGATCCAGGGGTGCGGATGCACAGCGAAAAGCTGCCGAGATCTGCACAAAAGAAAAAAGGAATCAATGAAGCAATTGCATAGAGGTGCCACACTGTCTCTGCCCCCTCCACGTGTACTGTGCGATCGAGTGAGCAGCCTGCAGATGACGGCTTGATGGCAAGACCCTTGCACGGAACTCCCGTGAGCCTTCTCAGGCTGAATCTACCAGCCCAGCAGCCCTTCAAGGAGGAGACCATTCGATGGCATTCGGGACCTTCCAGAACTTCGACCACAAGTGTGGATATGTAGGCGCGGGAGCTTAGGCTGCCCCATGGCGGACTTTGGGGTGGGAGCGGGCTGACCATTGGGCTCTCCAAATGGCAGGAGAGGTTCTCCGACGAGATGGCGATTTACAAGTCGCCGACATCGCGCCTCCAATCACGTCCCCAGACATCACTCGACCCTACCAACTGCTCCCGCCGCCACGGCTTGGCCCCACGCGGGTCATCAAAGGCGGAGGAGGCGAGTTCCCAGGTGATTGGAAGGCATGAAATCCAGCGATATGGCCATGCATGTCACTATCCGCATTGGAGGGCGACGTGACTGGCGCAGAGTCGTTGGGCACTCAGACATCATTTGCAACAGTCAGGACAGGTCACGGCAAGAAACACTCCGATTGCTCGGGACGCGAGCAGACGAATCCAGCATCTTACCGGCACTCGAGCGAAGGGAGAGAGGAACGACAGGCAGGCATGCCTTACGTGGTCATCGTGTCCAGGAGAATCAAATATCATTGTTGGGAAACGGCAGGGGGGACAAACAGGCAACCTCTATTGATCATCGATGCATCATCAAACACGATCATGCTGTCCACGACTCTCCGTAGCACTACGAGACGCGTTACGGTTATATGATTGACGAGTAAGACGCAGGACGATGCGTGTCGCTCAATGCTCCCCATTTGGCCCCTTTCCTGTTGAGGTTATGCTTCCCAAGGTTTTTAAGATCTGACAGTTGTGCAACAGTGGGCTCTCGTATCCCGTCCGCCAGCCGCCAGCCTGCAGCGTTTCTTGTGTCGGGTCCCGACAGGAGGGCTCCGAACACCACGCCCTCAATCAGTATTATTAGCGGCAATGGCGAGACAAAACTCCTGACCATCGCATATTGACAAGAGAGCAGGTAAAGGGCAAATCGAGATCACGATGTCACCCACGTAGCCGCCATGAATCAGGCGAGCGGCCAGGCGGTTCTCGCCTGGACTGTACCATCATCTGGGGAAGGAGACTGAGCTGCCCCATACAGTATGGAATTGAATTGCTCCATGGCACAGAGCGAGCGCGGAATAGCATGCTGCAGTCAGGGACTTGTCATTCCGCACCCGGCTCTGACGAAATGGGCAACCCGACAAATCGGTGCCGTCCCGCACTCGCTCGGCTCTGCATAATGTACCTACAGTGTAGATAGGGGATCTTATGCCCCTCATCGCAGCACACGTGTAAATGCTTGAACGTCGTCGAGTCATCGAGACAGCACTACAGCGCTTCATTCATTCGAGCAGCGAATGAGGCTGCATTCTAAGCCACCTTCTTGACTCGGACGAAGAACACTGTTTATGGATTCAGCTGAAGGAGGTTCACCGCAAGATGGGCTTCTAATCTTGCAACATACGCCGTGGCTTTGCAAACAATGCCCAGTGACCTGGAAAGGCCTGGCGCAAGACAGTGCAAAGAGTCCGACGGCCTGCCTCAGACCACTCAACCGCCTGGACTCCTGACACTGGCAGACTGGGCAGCTACCGGTTCTGGATGCCACTCGGATGGTTGCCCCAAAGACTTCTAGCTCGGACAGGGTGGCTGCTCCACCGACCAGGGCGTGAGATGGTCTGAGCATTTGCACTGTAGACACCCAGCCAGTAGCAGGGCGTCGGGCAAATAGAGATACCCAGTTTCTTGTTGCCCATCCCAGTCAGTCGGTGTCAGTGTCTCGTCTGTACCTCCCTGCTGGTGCCGCTAAGGTACCTCGGCGCCCTGGGAACACTGCGCTGGGACCAATGCTCGGGTACAGGCCTGGCGTCGGGTGCGTACCCCAGTGTACTGGCTCTCCTCTTTCCCTGACACAGTAACACGGTCTTGGGTGCCGCTTGGGGCGATAGCGCTCGTTCCCTGGTTGCAATCTAACGGTATGCACTCCCGCCTCGGTACTTTTACTCCTAAGACACTGTAGGGGATGGCTGTCAAGTGACGGAAGTGAGTAAGAGAAACAGAATATTATGTGAGAGAAGTCGAGGAAATTCGCCGAGTGATTCCCCATGCCATAACGAAGGCGTTGCATCAAATACATGTACCATTCTCAACCAGAAGATGCTTTGCTAATGTAAGAGGCGTGAAAGGCGTGTTGCTCAGACGTGGTGGATGTCTCGTCGTTCGTCGCTACCTAACTCTGCTCCTCGTTCTTATTCTTGTTCCTAGATACATCACTTACACTAACACCGACCTGGAGAATGTGTAAAAGTACTCGGACACGCCGCACTGTACACGACTGCCCAGCAAGCGTCTTTGCGCTGCTCTAATCTGCAACCTGCGCGACTAAAAACCGCCCGGTCGATGTACGAGTACACAAGCGGCAACGCCTGGCTTGCCTCAAACCTGCTCCCGCCCAGTGTGAACCCGCCGTTCGGGTCGCCCTTCGCCACCAGCCCATCTATCTTAACAGATTGAGCTGCAGTCCCTTTTTGCTGGGTCACTTGTCCTGCATCTTGCTGCTCATCCCGTCATCAGCTGTCTCGTCTGTCTGTCTCTGTCTGTTCCACCCTTCAGCAAACAAAAACACCTCCGGCTGTCCCCCATTCCATGTCCAGGACAGCAGCGCGAGGCTTTCAACATATGACACACGCAGACACGAAAGCGCCGTCACTCGTTTCCAGCCGCCTTTCGCTTCAGCACATGGCCCGAAACAACACGCTGCGCAACTTACACCGAGAGCCCAATTGATCCTCTCGTCCTCCCATCAATTCTACCATTTACAACCGGTTTCGGTTTCACACCCGCGAGCGACGTCCTTCCTTCGTCGTAACAACGGCGTCGCTGGTCTACAGATTATCGCTCCCCATAGATGTTCACATAACCGCCGTCTTAGAGAACACATCAATTGGTTATCTTCCTCACGGTTGGATAGCCCTACAAGAGGAAAACAGATTAGGGGATAGCTCGCGGTTTTGCTGGCGTATTACGACGATTGAGGGTGGGACACGGGGAGATGTTTGAGCACTATGCCTTCGGCACCCAGGTGCAGAAGGCATAGTGCTCAAACATC